>NW_008604634.1:0-7238 GCF_000691845.1 Merops nubicus | reverse complement strand
ATATATATATACGTATATATATATATAGTTTTCACCCAAAATCTTACAGCAGAAAAAGAATCCCCTATATGGTGTTCAGCAAAAAGAACAAGAAGTTACACTTTTGACATGTTTTTCCTTCAAGGTAAGACAAAGACCTTGTTTTGTCTTATTCTTAGGCTGTTCCTTGTAGCTACTAGAAGATCAGATGAGTTATTAAGACCATATGGAAAAAAAACTGTAAATACATGGAAGATGCCTATGGCATTGCTAAGCCATATATATATCTCAGCATTATAATTTTTGAAACAGGAAAGCTGGTCCCAGTCCCCCTTCCTCTGAGTTCATCTGCTCTCCATTTGTTGTATAGTTCTGTGTTTCACACCATGTTCATTGGCTTTGAATTTTCTGGTAGAGAAATAAATCAACTGTATCTATTCAACACATACACCTATTTTTCTTTATGGGAAATTCTTCTGTTTGCAGAATAAAAATGAGGGTGATTTTTTTTTTCTTGCTTGTTTCTTTTTCTGTGCAATAAATAATTAATTTTCAGACGAGATCAAAAGCTTCTTCAACCTTCTGAAATAAACTGATGGGCACTGTTGAAACATCCATGAAATTAGGTATTTTTTTACATGAGTACAAAAAGAGCTCATTATGTTTAAATAAGAAATCCATATCTGCCACTTACTCCAGGGTAATGCCTCTTTCAATTACCTGTTTTTAAAAGCTGAAGAACACAAAATGCTGCTCCATAGAGGTAATATTATGAACAACAAAACTGGCAGGAGAGGATCCAAGACTTCTGGCACAAAATAAATCTGTTCAGGACAGACACAACTTCAGGAATTATTGAATAACTGCATGACTAGACTTTGAAAGGGGGAAATGAAGGTTACCACAAGCCTCTCATGGTTTTGTTGTAAATAGGTGAATTTCTTCGACTCTGCTGTTGATTGGCATAACCATATATCACACGTCAGCTGAACTGCCATTTGCTTTCAGAGGTGCTCTTTGACAGTAGTGAGTTAAATGTTAATTTTCATCACATCTTTCACAGCCATATGTAACCACATATTCAGCTACCTGCTAACACTTCACATAAAACTCTTCAGAGTTGCTCTTATGTAGCGTATGTGTTGCAGGGAAAAATTTTGTCTTTTATTCTAGAGTTGTATCACCAGATATGCAGACTTACTTTCAGATGAGCAAGGTCTGTCTTCAGGCTTCATGCACAAGAATCAAATGCCAAGCAAAAAGTAAGTGAAAAACAATTGCTCTAAGTTCAACTTAATTATGTCAAATTTGTATTCATATTCTAGCCACTGAGTAAGCATTTGACAGCTGCTGAGGTGGTAGGTGAGTGCAGAGGGGACTGAGAAACAGGTATGACCTTTAAACATGTTAGCAGGAGAGCTGAGAAAATTCACAGTCAAAACAGCCTTAAGGGTCCCAAAACATGGGTGTATGATGTAAAGTTAGCCTTGGGTTATTCCACTGGAGCTTGCCTTACATGCCAAACCCAGCTAGTCTCAACTGCCAAGCTTAGCTCAGAAGAGAGATTACAAGTTTTAAACTCTGTCTGAGGGGGTATTTGAACCTGAGCTCAGGGTTTGAACAGGGCCAACAGCAAGTGTGTTAAGGCTTCAGCCCAGACTTGTGACCAACATCAAGTCACCAAACACGAGACCTGCCTCCCAGCAGAGGCTGAGTGTGTGTACAGACACAGACAATGAAAAAGAAAGGATTTGCACCTTTAAAAACAAGTGTATTTAAAGAAATTAGATCGATGGGAAGTGTGATCCATTTTACCCAGGACAGTTTGACATTTCAATTAGACATGGATAATTTACTTCCCCAGATAATGAAGTACTTTCATGCATCTAACTCTAGAGTATTTGAAGCACAGAGTTCCATCACTGAAGTGTGGTAGTTATTTATTCTGAACTGGCTTAACATAAATAGATAATGACTAGTGACCTACTTAAATATATGGGTGAAAACTAATAAAGAAATAATATTCAGCTTCAAAAAGACAAAGTACATGCAAAACCATGCTCCTTCTCTGAGAAACCACTGCTAATTTAAAGTATAACGTACTAACAGCCTTTCCTGATAAGCTTATCTGGAGGCATCATGGGAAAGGAGAGTTGGCTGCCTCACATCTCCATCATTTCTCCATCAGTCTGACATTTTGATCCTGTTGCATGAGGCCTCCATAGGTTTTCTATTAATGCCTTAATTCTCAGTGTATTCTTATAGTTTGTCCTCCTTATGTCCCTCACACTCTGGAAAGACTGCTGCTAAAAATCAAGAAGGGTGTCCCATTGCCACAGACTCTGGAAAGACTGCTGCTAAAAATCAAGGGTGTCCCATTGCCACAGATCATACCTCTACAAATCCCTGGTTGCTGCTTCACTGAGTGATCACACCATAAGAGGCAAACTATCCTCACTAAAGGACAAAACTGAATAAATAGTGCCTTTGAAAATCAAAATCCTGCTATTGTCATTTCATGGGTTTTACAAAAGTTATGCTTATGCTGCACAACATGGCAGTATATAAGATCATAGAATCATAGAATCATTTTAGTTGGAGGAGACCTTTC
Organism: Merops nubicus; assembly: GCF_000691845.1. Taxonomy (NCBI): domain Eukaryota; kingdom Metazoa; phylum Chordata; class Aves; order Coraciiformes; family Meropidae; genus Merops; species Merops nubicus. The sequence continues at coordinate 4,648 of NW_008604634.1, read as the reverse complement.
AGAGACCTTTCACAAAGTCCAACCATTAACCCAGCACTGCAAGATTACCACTAAACCATGAAATTCAGCCACATCTACATGTCTTTTAAAGCCCTCCAGAGATGGTGACTCCACCACTCATCAGAGCAGTGTGTTCCAGTGCTTGACAACCTTTTTGCTGCCCTCCAGGGATGGTGACTCCACCACTCATCTAGGGCAGTGTGTTCCAGCGCTTGACAATTTTTTCGCTGAAGAACTTTTTCCCAATATCCAACCTAAACCTCCCCTGGTGCAACTTGAGGCCATTTCCTCTTGTTCTGTCCCTTGTTACCTGGGCAAACAGACCAACCCCCACCTCACTACAACCTCATTTCAGGTAGTTTTAGACAGAGATAACCTTGTTACCTGGGCAAACAGACCAACCTCCACCTCGCTACAACCTCATTTCAGATAGTTTTAGACAGAGATATGGTCTCCCCTTCTCCTTCTTTTCTCCAGGATAAACAACCCAGCTCCATCAGCCAGTCTTCATAAGTCTTGTGCTCTAGACTCTTACCAACTTTGTTGCTCTTCTTTAGGGTAGTTTTAGACAGAGATAAGGTCTCCCCTTCTCCTTCTTTTCTCCAGGATAAACAACCCAGCTCCCTCAGCCAGTCCTCATAAGCCTTGTGTCTAGACTCTTCCCAACTTTGTTGCTCTTCTTTAGACACACTCCAGCACCTCAATGTCCTTCTTGTAGTGAGGGGCCCAAAACTGCACGCAGTCTTCAAGGTGTGGCCTCACCAGTGCCAAGTACAGGGGGACAATCACTGCTCTTGTCCTGCTGGCCACACTATTTCTGATCCAGGTCAGGATGCTGGTGACCTTCTTGGCCACCTAGGCACATTGCTGGCTCAAATTCAGCTTGTTAACCAGTATGATGAGGTCCTTTTCCACTGGGTAGCTTCCCAGCCACTCTTCTCTAAGCCTGCAGCTTTGCATGAGGTTGTTGTTACCCAACCCTGGGCCTGCTTTGGGATTCTCCATCATGAATGCAGATCTGATGACTTTTGGTGGCAATCAGACATTGTTCCAAAGCTGTATCATCCAAGGATAAATTTTTCCACAGAGCTTTACTTTAAGGATTCTGGGTTTATGACCCACACAGGTGTCTGCACACATAGTTGTGTTTTATACATATTAGTATTTCAACTGTCCAATTTCTCTGGCAGGCAATTCAGCTTTCTCTACTGACAACAACAGTAGCTGACTCTGGAAATGCCTATATTTGCATAGTAGTCCTTTGTTTATTTACAAAGAATTGATTTTACTAAGTTCACACATTAGAAATTTAGCCTTTGAAAAGTACTAATGCCAGGGAGATGAGAGGTACAATGGATCACAGTCTCCACATTTCAACAAATATGTTATTATGAGTGTTTTCAAGTATTCAAGGGAGTCCAGATAATTCTTAGAACTTCATTACTCAGGGGTGTAATCATAAATACACAACTTCACAACAGAAACCATTAGAAGACAAACCACCATCTGAGTAACTGTTATGAGATAGTGGAAGAAAGCCACAATACTCCTCAATGATACTGGAATGGAAAAGCTTTTAAGAAATTTAATTACCCCAGTACACATCTTTCTTTTAATGATGAGATTTCTAAAACATGCTTTTCAAGGCTATTTGTCTCTATAGAAAGACAGCCAGCCTCATGTGAAATGGATGATAGCAGAGAAAACTAATAGCTTAGTTTTGATACATTAACTCAAAGATAAATACCACTACGTCGGTATGTTGAGCACTAATGGATATTTGCCATAACTGAAGTTATCTGTAAGCTCAAAAATAAATAACTTACTTGCATATTTAGAGTAATTGCCACCAAGAAATAAACCATACTTACAATTTTAGGATGGATTTATTTTCAAAGCTTTCAGTTGAAGAATAGGAATGGTGAGGAATAATATGTGAGCTTTCAAATGATCACAGTATCTGGCCTAGAAATTCTTTGATGCAGTATTTAAGAGACTGAGTGTGAACATATATTATCAAGTGGCTGCTTCTTCTCTGAAAAAAAATTAAGATCAGACAATACAAAAGATTCAACTTACTTGTGAGACATGTCCACGACATGTATCACATTAAGATTTGAGTACTATTAAATGCAAATATATGGCCAGTTTCAGATTTGAAATATCTCGGTTTAGAACTGGTAATAAATTTCATTCCTTCAACAATATGACTCTTATAACTGATTGTCCATGATGTATTTCTAAATATTATGAACTAAAGTAAAACACCTGTAACAATTCAGAGGGGTTTTACTTGGGTTTTGGCTTTTTTGGTACTTGCTGAACATTTTTAATGAAGAGTCATCTTTCATGTTCCTTTCTTACCAGCAACCAAGGCAACGAATCTCCCTCAGTCTGTCCAGCAAGAGGACTGTAGAGTCGTTTCAAATTGTTACCCTGTCATAGCATCTCATTAATGGAGTGAGTACATTTTTATGGCTTGTCTGAGTTTAAGATTAAGGCTTACAGACAACGTCCAAGGATGCCTGTACAGTCAATAGCTGCCTTACACCCAGTAAGTGGAGAAATCATAAAGAAAAGATATCCCCACGTTACTGGTTCTTTCAAATGACTGCATCTTTGAGGTTAGGTTTCAGTTGAGTTAACCTTTAACTGGCATATGGAAGAGAACACTGCAGAAGTGTCTGTAGAGGGATTATAGTTCCTATAGGACCTATGACATAGGAGCTGCGTATCCTGGAATATCAGGGAGTCAAGGCTCATAGGGTATATGCAAGGCAAAGCAAAGAATGAGGAAAATAATGAAGCAAAGACTCAAGTATGATAGTATTTCAGTGAAACTAAGCTCAAGATGATCTCTGTCTCAGGGTATTGAGTAGATTGCAAGAAAGACTCATCTCACCTGCCCAAAGACATCTGGAACATAGGATTTCCTTCACAGATTAACTGCTTAGTGAGATATCATATAAAAGTGAGATATCAATAAAAAAATGTGGAGAGATACAGGCATATCTGGGGAATTTGTCTCATCTTAAGGTAGACCTTTAAATAGATCTGATGAATCATGTCCTACAGTTTTCTCCTGTGACAATAAGCATACTTGGTTCAGACCTGGCACCTACATTTAGGCAAGACAAAGCCCACTAAAGCTGTCCAGCCTCAGAACACTGATACATGAGAGCTCTGTCTAGAAGGAAGTCTAGGCCAGCAAGGTGCAGCACATTTGATGAAGCATCTGCTATTGCACATTTGCAGTGCAGTGTTGAGAGATTTCACCCAGAAATATATGATGATCAAGCATAATTGCCAGGTAAGTCAGTGATCTACAGTTCCCAACGACTTTGTTGAATGCTCTTACTTCAAACACTAAAGACATAGCTGTAGGCTGTTAACACAATAGATAAGACCATCCCATAGAGCTCCACATCTGAGCTATCATCAAGGATCCCTCTTACAGACAAGGGAGAGAAATAAGATTCAATGGCACACCTCATCTCTGTCTAACATGACCTGTAATAGGCCAGATTTGGCTTAGAAAAAGGTCATTATTCTCCTTTCACAATAACTGGAGCTTGAGGTGGTAGCTTGGATGTTGGCCTCTAGTCTGTAGATGTGATTGGATGAGATGGAGGCCATAAGTTTGAGTGAAAAACCCACTGAAGTCAAAGGCTTTAACAAGCAGCAGAGGAGAGAGGTCAGTATTTGAGGATTTCTAGGGACCCAAATATAGATGCAATAAAGAGACAATTTGGGGGGAAAAAAGCTGTAGTCTGAACCCTTTATTCTGAGCATTACTATTTTCTAATATGCACATTTTCCTCTATATAAAACATAAAGAATGACATGACAGGTTACTTCCACTGATGGTCATGTCAATATGTACAAAGCTAAGAAAATTATTATACATCCATTGAATGACAGCTGTTATTAAAAATAAAGAATTTTCCTTTTTCTACTCAGAAAACTGAAAAACATTTTTTTCTTTTTTTTTTTGTCACCTGAATTTCATTCAGCACGTTGTATTGCTGTTTAATTACAAATAGTCCATTAAACTGCAATCCTGGATTTCTTTTTCAGCATTTTAAAAGCTAATATTATTTCAAATGCTTTAATGATACCATAAGAATGCTATAAGATTTTGAGAGAATTATGTTAACTCGACTTCTACACTTTTGTATTTAGTAACATAATGCTTGTTGAAATTACTTTGCAATAATCATTAGGAGGATGGAAGAGCAGTGTGGGTACAGTTATAAAATTTATCATGAACAGCAACTCGAGAGGCTTAAGAACTTCATATGGTTGGCTTAATTACTTAATTACTGATAATAAGAATTTTTCAGAATAATAGTGAGCTGCTTTACATACTATCCAAACCTTCTGGGGCTGCAATTGTTTGCAGTTGTTTTAGTAATAGGAATAGAACAATAATTCCTTGATTCAAGGAAAGTATATGGGTTTTGCAGTAAAAACATTCCAAGGAGGCACATGCAGTCTCTGGCACACTGTGGAAAAAGAGCATTAATGCTTTGCAGTGTCACACAGCTCTGCTGCCCCAGCTTGAGCCTGTTGTGCACAGAGAAAGCAAAAAATAAGGGGTTAAAACCACAACCTCTGCCAAGTCTTCTGCAATCTGATGAAATCCAGC
>NW_008604633.1:18458-24001 GCF_000691845.1 Merops nubicus | reverse complement strand
CTCATGAGGTTGGCTTGTGCCCACCTGGATGGATCCCTTCCCTCCTTAGGTGGCAAGACAGACTTCATATGCAGACCAGAAATAATGCATTTATACAACCAGCACGAAATAACTCCCTAAAGTTTTTTTTTTTACTGGAAAACTCCAGTTTTGGAACTGTTATAAACTCTGCATTAGCCTGCTTGGAAGTGTGGGGAGGTCCTTGAATAATCTCTTCCTGTATGAAGCAGCAAAACAACTTTTGAAACCTTAATAGGCTTACCAAATTAGAAAGAGCTACAAAAGATGAGATGTTTAACCCACTCCAACCCTTTAACTTTGGAAGTTAAAACCCCAAACCATAGGCTATGCTTTGGGGGTTTTTCTTTGCCAACTGGTAACTTCTTTAGCCAGATCCTTTTCTTCATGAAGACTCACATATTTTTATACATTAGAATGAAATAAAAAGCCTTGAAACTGGTAACTTCTTTAGCCAGATCCTTTTCTTCATGAAGACTCACATTTTTTTTATACATTAGAATGAAATAAAAAAGCCTTGAAGAGAAACACTAGAATGAGGTCATGCTCCTGTAGCAAATGTCAAAAGGCTGATGCAGCCTCTTTAACCACTCTGCTGGAATGGATGCTTTGGCTATCACAAAATATTTAATGTAAAGAGACCTCATTCATAAATTTGATCTTTAAAAACAGTGAATTAAAAGAAAGAGTCAATTTTCACTGCCCCCATCCTCACCAAGACATCTGCAAAATTTAGAAGCAAGGAGTCAATGAAGGTTGAAGGTTTTTCCCCAAACAAAGGACTTTATTCTGTCAGAGTGTTTTAGCTGTCAGCTTAGGCAGTTTCAGTGCAGCTTGTTGATTTTATGTGATCTTCCCCAATACTATATATCACCAAAAAACTCTGCAAGTCCACACTTTCAGTGGAGTGAGTACAATAAAAACCTGTTACACCCTGACCAATAAAATCCAGGGGCAGCAATAGGCCAGCAACTTATCACAACACTGTTTTCCACCAGGGTGGGCTCCCAGAAGGTGATGCTGCTTTGGCATTGAGGTGTTGGGGTTTAAACCCCCAGCCCTGAATGAGGGTTGACTGGTTGATGTCCCCAACCAGGCAAGAATGGACCTCCTGATCGGTTTTCACCCAGGGTCTGGCCAGCCTTGGGTGGGAAGTGATGAGGAGATCATCACTAGGTGTCCTCAACTTCCACACTAACCTAGAGGTGGGGCAAGGAGCCACCTCTATAAGAGCTGATGCTGGCCCCAGTGTGGTTGGGAGGTCTGTTTGCATGGTGGACGTGTTGTGATTCTGCTTATTGAAAGGGCTTCTAGACTCTTCATAGCAAGTGGAGTTCCTGGGATGGTGGAGCAACATCATGAGCCTCTCTCTGGGAGGCTTCTACATAATTGGAGTCATTGTCTGGCTGATTCCATCTCCCATGGCTTGGCTCCTCAGCTGGCTCATGGTCTGGCTTATTCCATCTCCCATGGCTTGGCTCCTCAGCTGGCTTGCACCCTTCTTCATGTCCACTGCATTGGGTGAGTGCATTGGCTTGTTCCCCCTCCAGTTTTCTGGCACTTTGGGTCTCTGGGGTGTGATGTGGGAGTGGAGGGAGGAGTTTGGCTGCTGCTCTGCCCACAAATGCTGATATCATTCCATATTGGGCAAGTGGCCAGCAGAAGTGACATCCAGTGATTAGTGCCAAATCTTTGCACGGGGCTCCAAAGCTGACTCCACACGTGGAGCTCAGTCTGGAATTCCTGGCAGGAACAGCTGAGTTGTGTTTTATGCAGAGCTCATTTGTGTCCTTTGAAAAGCTGAAGTAATCTTTTTCTTAGTTAAAAAAAATACTGAAAAATTACTCTACAAATGCATTAGCACAGGGCATAAAAGCACACAACAGAATGATCTGCAGGATACTGGAAGCTGAGTATGCCATGATAAAAAATAAACCACCTACCCATGGGCCAGGGAGATTTTTTTTTCCTCTTGGAGCTGGTAGAACAGCTACAGAACGTGCTGCACAAGTCCTCTCCACCTGCATTTTAGAACACCAGGAAAGCTGGATTTAGGGATGAAATATTTCAGTGACTGAAAGAAAAGCCATTCCTAGAACATTCTGATTTGCCTTGAAGCCTTTGCCTCCTCTCCTCTCTCCCCTGACTTTTCTGAGTCTCTTATTTGGCAACCAACAACTTCACTTTTTTTTTTTTAATCAGTCAGCTGGATTTTGACATGATATCAAAAAAAGTTGCATGTATTCCCTGAATCCTTTTCAGTGAAAAACTTGACTTGATAGGATGCACAAACTAAATGTAGAGCCTGGGGTCATGTCAGTCTTTTACTTCCACCCATGACCAGAAACAGGAGGTAGGAGAAGAAAATTATCTTAGCAGTGCTGTCATCCAGCACAGACCTCAGCAGCTACAGCAGAGCAGCTTATCTAATCAGCTGGCACAAAATAATTCCACTTTTTCTGTAAAAATTTGCAACAGGACTTGGGGAACTTAATTTTCTTCTGCACCTCATGAAAATATTCATGTTGACTTTTATAATTCTTCTTTGTGAGTTGGCAATTTATTATTAGCATGTATTAACTGGATAATCATCCTAAAAAAATAAAAATAAGGCCTTCAAGCATTTTTTTTTCAATATTGTATAAAAATCTGGTGGTCACAGTTAGGATGCACCATCTGTAGAAGTCCCTGATGGGTTCCAGGGGGGTTTAGGCACCAACTTCATGCCTGCTGGAGCCTTACTTAATGCATCAACTAAATGCCTCCAAAAAGGCTCTGATGAGTCATCTGGCTGGTCAAAACAATCCAAAAGGTGTCATTTGTACCTCCACCACAAAAGAATGAGCAGGCAGAGGGCAGATCACAACAAAATACTCATTTCTTGTCTTGAGGTCTGCTTTCCATCCTCTTAAACTGATTGGGATAATTTAAGTCAAGGTTACGTTTATATTTTTAGGTTGTGATTTGCTCCCTGTCTTGGTTTATTTGTTTTTTCAAAGTCACATATGAGTGTGCTGCTGTTTCATTCATTTTCTTCCTTTTTTTAAAAAAAAAAATAGCCATTGTGGAATTTTCTTTCCAAATGGAGCCATTTCTGTTGAGTTTGCAAATTCAGAAATTAAGGTAAAAGACAAAACTTTGGGCAGCAAGATGGGTGTAGGGAGGGAAATTATAAACAGCTAATTGTTGTAATGGTTAAATGATCTTTGAGGTGTTCCCAAGGTAAACTTCCTGTGTGCTTTTGATTTTAAGGTTCATTATGAATAATGGATTCTCTTCTAAAAACACATAGAATTGAATATCACAAACATTGAAACTCCCAGTTTGGTGAATTAAGGAAGTTCTCTCTCTTTTGAAAGCAGGATTATGTGTGGTAACTATTTTTTCTCCTCTACTTTCTTGTTGTTCAGTTGTTTCTGACTCTAGAATTGCCATAGAAATCCATCTAGAAATATATAACAATTAATACTTTCAATCCATACATAGCTGCTTGGAAAAGGATGTGAATCCCAAATGAGATCTTGAAAAGAATTCACTGATTTAGTTGAAATGAAGCTCAATTTAAAATAAAGCTCACAAAATAAGAAGGTCAGTTGAACCATGACCAAAATTCACAAGAATAGAAGCATATTATATAAGATAAATGTATTATATATCTCATTCTTGCACACAGGTAAACCTCTTTAACTGAAATAACACTCAGGACTGAGCCTGCTTACAAAACTGACACTTCTTGTCCAGAATTTAACACAAATATTTGTAGGAAAAATCCAAGAACCTTTACAGATGAAATTAAGAATAATTAAAAAAAGATGAATAAATACTCACTAGTACCCAGTGGATGCTGTGCACTTTGATTTCATACCAGAAGAGGCAAATTCTGGTTTTTTTAATAGAAAGTTGCATATTTTCACCAAACTGTTGTCTGTAGGAGACTGCAAAGATTTAGCAGAGGAGTGATTGTTCACCACTTTCTCCTGTCTCCTTTTACCTGACTCTGCACAGCCAGGAAATGGAGATTTTTGTGGCATTGGCAGCTGTACCTTCAGCATCTTTGACCTGCTTTTGATTGAATTTTCCAGCAAGAACTACTACACCTTAATTTAAGGGGACCTGGAAACATCCTACTCTCATAGAGTGATATAAATGACATATTTATCTCATTTAATACATGATATAAACCCTGAATTTCCTGTTTTAAAAGGGCAGATGGATCTGTTTGACTGGCAAGCAGCATATCCATGGTTAAAGCTGAGTGAAGACACGTTGTGAAAGCTATAGCATCATATAAATATGTTTTCCTATACAGCCATCCTCTGTATGAATATTGAAATTTGTGTACAGAAAATAGAAACCTCCAGGGAAGAAGCTATGTTATTTTTGAACATTTGAAAGCAATTCAGAAAATCAGCCTCGAATTTTTGACATTTTCCAGCCCTGTCATCTTCATCCTTCCTGTTGCTGGTGGAGAGCTTTCATTCCCTCCACCTTCTCCTTTGGCAAATACAAATTTGTTGAAACACAAATTTGAAATACAAATTATTGCTCCAGGGTAATAATTTCTCCTGGGGGTTTCACAAGTGTGTTGTTTGAAATGATGAGAAAAGTGGAATATAATCACTTTAAAATAGCTGCTGCAACGTTGTCTTTGGCCAACCAAAAGAATCCACTTGCCAGCAAATGCTAACAAAAGGAATCATTTGCAATCTTGTCATGTGCTGTCAAAATGCATATACTTTTAAGAACAAACATCCTGGAAAACATGTGTTCCTGTTTCAAACTATCTGCATATCATCTGTCAGAAGCCATTATCTTGAACATCATATTATATGAATGAATCATTAACAATCTATTAGACTGGTTATGATTAGTGCCACCAGCAAGCTCACTCTGTATCAAATCCATCCATCATTTTTGGATCACTGAGATCTTCATCGATGTCATTTTCAATAGAGGGAGCCACTCAATTAATTAAAGGAGCCCATTATGTCTTAGAAGAAAGGTAGATGTGTTTTGATTATCTGCTGTCACAGCAGTTGCCAGAATTTCTAGAGATGCCAGCAAGTCAGCTGGGCAGGGTGTGGATCATGGGTCCATTTGGTAGAACCATAGAATCATTTAGCTTGGAAAAGACCTTTTTAAGGTCATTAAGTCCAACCCTAACGACTCCATGTCCCCAAGCACCATGTGTCACAGCATCCTTCTCACTGTGATTATTGTAAGGACACTGAACCAGGTTGAAAGTAGTTAGGATTGAGTTGTCATCCAGAATCTGAGATAATTCCTTGAGAGTTGGGGATCTCTGGAAGATCCTGCCAAAGATGTGAAGCTTGTGTCCACTGGTGGCCTCCTTGTTGTATCAGCATGGGAGGTAGGACTTACCCAGCATGGAGAACAAATAGGGAGACAAGAATATGGTCTCAGGAAAGAAAGAAAGCAGAAAATTGCAGAAGGGCAGAAAGACAGATTTACTCCTGTTGATTTTTCCAATTAATGGTGGGTTTTCCAGCCTTTCATCAGCTCTT
>NW_008604633.1:12674-18436 GCF_000691845.1 Merops nubicus | reverse complement strand
GTTTTAGCCAATTTTTTTTTTTTTTACATGGAGTAATATTTGGCTGCTTTCAGACATTTCAATACCATTGTGTTTTCAACTACTAATTGCTTCTCTTAATTCTGTGTGATCATCCCTGTGTCATGCTGGGAGGCTTCATGTTCAGACTCCTATAGTCATCAGGCTCTCAGATTTAACACCAAGTTGTGCAGCCAAAAGGTCCCTTTATACAAGCAGGAAAGTTTACCTGCCAAAACTCATTGTGGTGTGTTTTTAAATACCATATTATATAAAAATTCTTCTCATCCCCAGATTGAAGCCATTGCTGATTTGGGGTGCAGTCAGACAGGCTCTGTCAGATCTTGAGCTACTTCTGTGTGCTAACCCAGTGGTTTGGGGGCAGTTCCTGGTCCTTGAAATGAGTAGTCAGGAGTGGAATATGGGTGGTGCACCCCAAAATTACATGATAGTGGAGAGACAAGCCTGGGTCTGGCAAAGAAGAAATAAACCAGTTGCTGTTCCTCTATCCTGCTATTCAAAACCTACTTGGATGATGTTCATTGTCTGAAGCTTCTTTCCAGGGCTGATTTTCCCTTTGGAAAAAATTGGTTTGTCCAAATAAATTAAGGTAGGGCTCCCATAAATGTCTTAACACAATTCCCAGACAGGAGCAGCACCTCTGAACTTTCCACCACAATCTCTCTAAATTGATTTAGTGTCTGGGAGTCCTTCTGCAGCATCAGGTACCTTGGCTTTTTGGGGTCTTCCATGGAGAGGAAGATGAGAAGATTTCTTCTATGTACACAATGCTGAAAAATTCTGAACAAAAATATAGTATTTTTTAAAAAAATCATAGAATAAAATGAAATATTTCACCTTTTGCTGCCCCAGTTCATCCTGTTTGCATTCTTTTTTTGCTATTGTAAAAGAGGGGAATGGTAGGACCAGGGAGTTAAGTGCTGTGGTTGATACCAAAGTCTTGTGGTTATGAATCACTTCAGATGTTTTAAAAAAACTGTCTACCCTGAGCTGCTGGTAGATTGTGTTAGGACCTCAGCAGACTTGGATCCTGCAGAGAAATGTGAATGGTGGAGGAGTGGAGCAAGGAAATGGTGAGAGCTGACAGAAGAGTGACGAGCTGGTACTAAAACTTCACACTTGGGTTCTCCCACTGTTCTGAGGTGATAGACATGTGCTGTCATGCACAGAGCTGAGCAGCAGTGCAGTTATCACTGCTCCTCCCCTCCTGCAGGCACTCGATTCTTTCCTTGGAGATCTTTCCTCCTTAAAATGAGAATTAACTGGGAAAAAAAAAGGAAGAAATCAACCGTTGGGTTTTTTTTAGTTTGCACCATCAAGGTGGATCCTTTGGACACACCTCAGAGCAGGTTCTCTGAGAACTGCACCCAAGGGCTTCCTGTACCTCTTTAAGCTTAATTTTGACCTAGATGACCTTGAAAGGTCCCTTCCAACCAAAATCATTCTATGGTTTTGTTCAGACTTTAATACTTGTTATATAATTAACATACTTTGGCATCATCTCCTTAATCATAGAATCAATATGGTTGGAAAGGAGCTCTAAGATCAAGTCCAATCTTCAACTAATGGGACTTTTTCTTGGATTTTTTTGTTCTCTGATGCTTCTGTCTGTCATACTCATCTTTTCCAACAAGAATAAGATTTTTTTTATACCTGCACATTTAAGACAACCACTTTTACAACTGGTTAGAGTGGTTTCATGAAAAACAAGCATGCCTACAAGTTGCCCTTACACTGTGGTGTTGATCTCAGCACAATAAAGACATGGACCTGCTGGAGCAGCTCCAGAGGAACCCACAACAATGACCCAAGAGCTGGAACCTCCTCTGCTGTGAAAGCTGGGCTTGTTCAGCCCAGAGAGAAGACTCCAGGGAGACATTCTGGTGGCCTTGGATGGGGCTCTGAGCACCCTGCTCTAGCTGCAGATGTCCCTGCTCCATGCAGGGGGGTTGGACTAGATGATCTTGAAAGCTCCCTTCCAACCCAAACCATCCAACGTTTCCATTCTCTTTATTGTCAGGCTGTCTATCGCCCACATTGGTAATTTGAAGTTAAAATAATGTTTCTTTGGAGCTTCAGTTTATAATCATCTGCACTACCCAATGTATTGAACTGGGTGGGATGTCCTGAGCTTATTTCCCAGAGTCTGGAAAGCTGCACTGGAAGCAGAACTCCAGAAGGTGGCATTAACTGCCTTGGGAGAGCCTGGCTAGGTCCTGTGTGATAATGCAGCAGAGCTTTGAGACGTTCTTTTTGGATGCAAGATTGAAATTACCCTTTTAAAAAAAGATACCTGAGGTCAAAAAGTAGTAGTCTTAATAGTAAGATTTAGGAGCTTTGTAATCAGCTTCTTGCTGTATGCTGGGGAATTCCATGTATTTATCTAACACAGGAGTTGCAAGAATAACTATAAAACCAAAATAAAATCACCAAGTGTATGGGTTTACACAAAAGCCACATTTTTTTCACCCTTCCTTTTTCTGTCACGGAAGAAACTTATTTTCCAATGTTTAAAAACAAGCCACAGAGGGGCAGAGTCTTTGGGTTTGTGGGGGAAACGTTTCTTCTCCCTTTCTGCCTTTTTTTTCTTTCCAGTCTGTGTTAAATCATGCTTTTCTCACTTCTTGATCCTTTGAATGGGCTTGAAAAAGAGTTTTCTCACTTTCTTTTTTGAGCTTGGGTTGTATTTTTAGCATCCTTTCCTATCTCTCAGGGTCTAGAATCTGCTGCCTCCCTGGATTTCAAGCTGGGCAGTTGCAGTTCATGGGTGTGTCCTTGCCTTCTGAAGTTCTGCTTCAAGCCAAAGAATGAGTTATAGCTGAAAGGAGGGTTTGCTTTTAAAGAAAATTGATCTATAGCCTGGTATTAACTATAGATTCTGGTTTTCATTTCAATCTTTATTCATGACTCACTGAAATGCTTCTCTTACTACTGCTTTCCACATAATCAAGCCTCCTGCCATCAATCATGTTGTCTGTTCAGCCAGAAGGGGGGAAAAAATGTAAAGAATGATCATATTGCTGTAGCACTGATATGAATTCTTGGAGATTTGATGGGATAAATGTCAGCATTGCTGCACTTAAACATCATCTACAGCAGCAGTACTGGGAAGTGGGGGGAGAAGACAGCAGACTCAGTTGACATTTATGTGTGTATCTTACACATGATCAAGTTAATATTTGCTCCCAAGTGCAAGCAGAAGTATATAAAGGGGAAGCTTATGTAAAGTGAAGATTACTACTCTAAGCACATCCCTTATTAATCTGAGATGATGAATGGTTGGCTACCTTTCTGTGAGGAAGACCAGAAAGCCTGATGCAGACACGAGAATTCACCGTGTGCTTTTCTACCTGATTAACTTCTCATTTTGGAGGAGAGATGAGGCAGGGAAGGAATAAGTTCTTGAAGCAGCTCAATTACAGCTCACCTCTGAGATTCTCATCTCCTTGGGTCTGCTCTTTGCTTTGATTTTCAAACATAGTTATGTCAGTAGCAGGCTGATTTGAAGCATACCCTGCCCCTACGTATTATCCAGCTTGTCCTGTGTTGTAATTGCCAATTAATAATGGAGAACTTCAGCCTAAATTACATCTCTCCACCAGCTTCACTGTTAGGTGATTAATACAAGGTATGAATTCTGCATAGGTGCTTTCAAAGAGCTTGGGTAACTCAAAAAATAGAGTAAAAAAGTGAAAAGATCTGACAAGGCCATGAAAACTAAATTGTAAAGCACTGGGAATGAGATTAGATAATTCTTTTACAGTTTCTGTAATGAGAAGTGAAGGAAGCTTGGGTGTTTGATTTGGGAGGGTCAGAAGGGTGACACATTGGTAGCCAAGTACAGGTGGAGATCATGAGGGCAAAATATTCCCCTTATAATGCCCCCCATGCATTTTCCTCACACTGGCTTCCAGAAATTAGATACCTGGACTCACTGGGTAGTGCTGGATTCATGAGTTCAGACATTAATTCACCTCAAACCCTTGTTTTTGAAAGGGATGGACTGCCTGCTGGAAGGACCCATCTCTCCAAGCTGCCTGACTTCCCCTAGACAGAGATCTTTTGGGTGGCCACAGCAGCAGTGAGTGATTTTTGTGATGGATGGGAAGTTTAAACGGTGGCAAGAGAAGCAGAGATAACACCAACCACGGAGTGATTCATCACAGCCAAGAGGAAAAAAGATTCTGTAACCTTCTCTAATCTTGTTTAAAACCCATTTTCAAGTGGTAGATTACCTGATGTAACTGGTTTACAGCAGCTCCACTGGTTTGAGGGATGTTCTCAATTCCAGGTGACTTTTTTAGGGGCATGTTTGTCTGAGGAAGCACAGGGGTGTCTGTTCAGAGCCCAGCTCAGCTCATGGTGAGGAACCTGATGGACCTGGGTGCTCTTCAAGAGGGCCTCCAATGTAGGAAGCACAGCAACTACCCAGACAAATTTACTTGGTGGCTAGGCTGCTGCCGAGGAGGAAAGACATCTGAAAGTGTGTGAGAGGCTTTCTGAGAAGCTGACAAGTGGGCAGGCCCAGCAGAGCACGGTGAAGGAAGAAGGGAAGGCAGTGCTGATGAGTAATCCCACTTGAGTCTTTCGTGGCACCAGACCCAACAAAAGATGTCATGATACCACCAAGTATCACAGCTCAGTTCAGCAGATTGGAAAAGAATCGTGTCAAAAAGGCTTCTAATGGTGGCATGTTTTGAATTGTCTGACATAAATGATATCAAACATACAAAGTGGTTATTGGAAAACGTGTCTGGATGACTTAACTGCACTGTTGGGAAAGCCAAAGTGGTTATTGGAAAACGTGTCTGGGTGACTTAATAACTGCACTGTTGGGAAAGCTTCAGAACGTGGTGTTCCTCAGGCTGTCACAGCTATTGCCTAGGCACACCCAACATTCTGCACCACAAAACTAGGGGGCCACTGAGTGACAAAGCTGAAGGCTTCTTTTCTTGTGACACTGAAGGAAAACCTCCATGATTAAACAAGCCAAAAGAAGTGGGTATGTAGCTGGGTTTCCAGTCGCTACACTGGTTATGCTCGACCTCAATGCAAGAAGAGGTGTCATCAGGTGCTTGAGAGAAACAGAGCTGCATGCTGGGCTACAGATAAAGCCAGAAATGTTACACATCACCCTCTGGAGATCTCCTGCAGGGCAGCAGATGTGTCTTTGCAATTGAAATGATTGTGGTGGGGAGAGTTCGTTGCTCGCTTCTTCCTCATCAGTGATTTGAGTTGTGCTTTCACCACTTCTGCATTACTTCCAGCTGAGGTCATATTTACAGATATTAAATGCTTTAAAACATATCTGTGAGCCTCTGGCTTCCAGAAATGTTGCCAAACTGCTTGTATTTTCCATAGACAAACTTTGCTCATTTTGGTATCTGGTTGATTCAGCCAATCTTCAGCTGGGTGTTTTTCTTTCGTTGTCTGAACTTGTTTCAAAGGAGACAGAAGGTCAGATTCTGACATATCACCATGTTCTTGTCCATTTTAGAGCCAAAAAGGAGGTAGATTCCTGTTAAATCTAGTGCAGCCTTCTGTTCCAATTGAGCTTGATCCTTGCAACAGGTTGTTGTGCTGTTATAGCACTTTGCACGTGCTTTTGGAGGTGGTGGTTGGTGTGGTCTGCTCACCTAATCTACACCAGGGCAGGAAGCTCAGGGTTGCTGTCTGGGATGTGCAGCACTTCCACACATGCTGAACAGCATCACTTCTTTACCTATACTAACTATGGAATCAAG
>NW_008604633.1:0-12643 GCF_000691845.1 Merops nubicus | reverse complement strand
CCCAGAGTAGGTCCATAGTCTGCTGGCCACTATATGTGAAAATATGGAAGGAAACTGCAGCCAAAGAGTGACAGGGTTGCTGCATGAAACTGGGGTTTCCATCCCCAGTGAGAATTTGCTAGTTAGGTATTTGATTTCTCTGTAGCTCTCAAAGTTCTGAAATCATTCTTTCTCCACCATGAAAACTGGCATTTTATTCTTGTCAATAAACTACAGCAGTGTCTTGGGAGTCATTGGGACAACTGCTGTTGATATTTTGTGCCAGTTGACTCATCCCTGACACCAGTACATTTACCTGGTAGAACTGTTGATGTAAAAGCCATACTGGTACTAGCAAAGTAATTTAATGGCCTATTCTGTTCTCTTTCAAGTTATAGGTGTCCTTTCTGAGACCCACCACCTTCATTAGAGGACCTCTAGTGGATCTTGGTCTTTTAATGGACAAGAAAAGGAGCTCTGAGCATTAGAGTGGAAAAATTAAGAGCATTAAAATAGGACATGGCTCATTGGTGATCCCTTCTTCCCATTGCTGGAACAGGAGGATCATGGAGCTAGAACTGCTCAGGCTTTGGTTCACAGTGAGGCAGTGCTGAGCTCTGCAAGGCAATACCCACACCTAATAGTATTTATCTTCCTCAACATCATTTAGATTCAAACTACTACCCTGCTGCTCATGCACATTACAGCACAACTACAGCTCTGCTCCACGGGGACAAGTGATGTTAATCCCATAACATCTGCACTGTTGATTCCTTTGGTTTCCTGAAGATTGTTTCATATGTGCATCTCTATTACAGCACAACTACAGCTCTGCTCCATGGGGACAAGTGATGTTAATCCCAAACATCTGCACTGTTGATTCCTTTGAGTGTCCTGAAGATTGTTTCATACGTGCATCTCCGTGGTGGCCACTGGTTTATCTGAGAACATGTAGCAGCATTTTGAAATACCCCCTTAGCAGCAGAGTGGATATTCTCTTAGGATTTTGCAGGAAGACAAGAGGTGATGGTCTGCACAGAGTTGCAGTCCAGCAGTTTTAGTTTTTATGGGTGGAAAGCCCTGTGGACTCTCTTAGAACTGACAAACTCAGCAGAAAACAAGCAGCTCTATCTTACCTAGCAATGTGCTGGAAGAGTGTTTCTGAAGTCCAAGGATTGTGGCTTTACAGCCTAGTGACTGGCAGAACCTCCACATATTAGAATCATGGAATGGTTTGGGTTATGAAGGACCTTTCAAGGCCATCTAGTCCAACCCCCTGCACTGAGCATGGGCATCTGCAATTAGAGCAGGTTGCTCAGAGCTCTGTCTGACCAGGTCTGGAATGTTTCCAGGGATGTGGTTTCTACCACCTCTCTGGAGAACCTATGCCAGGGGTTCACCATTCTTGGGGTAAAAAATTTCTCCCTTAGATCCAGTCCAGACAATGTGGCTTTTGTTTTGGTCAGCATCCAAACCCTCTATCTCTCTGTGGCTCCTTGTGTTGTTCCTGCAGTGTGGGTGTGCTGGCACACAGGTGAGCTGAGAGCTTTCTCCCAGGAGCTGTTTCATGAGGAGCTAGCTACTGCAAAAATAGCTGTAGAGGACTTTCTGCTTCTTTTTTTTATTAGGTGGTTATTCTGTCTGATCAGACAGGATCTGATTAAACAGATTTTATTCCATCTGATAATGACAGAAGAGCATTTCTTTAAGTGAAATCCTTTTTCGAGCTCTGTGAGCAGTCGTAAAATAATAATTCTAGAAGAAAACGAATGGAATTGGATATTGTTATACTTCATAATAAAGATATTCTGATTTGGAGTGACTTCAGAGAGCAATTAACTTCTGCAAGTGTAATCTGTGGCTTTGATCTACTAAGAGGCTCTTAAAATATGATTTTCTTTTTTCCCTAGCATTTTATCTTCACCATTACTCTGTGTTCCTGCTTGTTTCAGCCACCTCTGTTTATAAACCAGCAACAGGGGTTTTTCTTTGGCCCATCCAATTTTGTTAGCTTAATTCAGAGGCATCTTTTGAAGCTGCCTCTTTTATTTCTTTGTCTTTTTATCTATTTTTCTTACACTCTCTTCTTTGTCATTTGAAATAATAAATAAGCAAATTGTTGAGTTACACATTTCCTTCTCCTATTCTCCCTTGCATCGTTTTGTCTTGACTTGCAGTGGCCTGAGTTTTGCAGCTGAGCTGTTTCTCTTTTATAAAATCTAAGATTTTGTTGTTTGTCTCAGTTTTGCAGATTCTTCAGAGCTCCTTCATTTCCTCTGCATGGTTCTAATCTTGCTCTAATGCTTCACATGCAGATACAACTGTTAGGAGATATTTCATAGATAATTCTTATATCTGTACAGAGTGTGCTGTCAGAGGAAGCCACCATCAATATTGAGATATTTCCACCAAAAAAAACCCAACCCTGCTTTGGTACAGAGATTCTAATGAATCAGAGGGCTGTGTCCATGCCCTTGTGTACAACATGGAACTCCAGGGTATTGAGGTGAGGTGGTTTTGTGGTGAGAACCCATTTAAAAGAACCCATTATTTGAAAGCTGTAGCTAATCCAGTAACAACTTTTGCTGGTGTTCCTCTTCTCAGGGAGAGTTAGAGGGAAAAATTTCAAGGGAAGTGAAAAGTTGGAGATAAAAGAAGTTTTCAAGAGCCATTTGTCTGAAAATATATCTCTGTTCTGAAGAGTTCTGGGGATTAGAAAGAAAGATGACTAGTATGTAAGAAAAGTGCCATTTTATGGATAAAAATATTATTAACCTAACCAGGTTAATAACATGAACATAAAGTTTTGGGAAAGGAGGCTGGTGTGACAATGCCAGGGACAAAACAGAGTGGAGCTTGTGAAGATTCCCCTGTGCTCCCATTGCTAAGAAAAGTGCCATTTTATGGATAAAAATATTATTAACCTAACCAGGTTAATAACATGAACATAATGTTTTGGGAAAGGAGGCTGGTGTAACAATGCAGGGACAAAATAGAGTGGAGCTTGTGAAGATTCCCCTTTGTTCCCATTGCTTTTATAATTTTGGGAAGGGGAGATTTTTTTCCCAGCAGAGAGCCTTTCCTCACGAATCCACTGGGTTTCATACTGCAAAATTTTTTGGGGGGTTTCCACAGAGTGAGGATGTGAAGATAAAAGAGGAAGAATTACTATAGGAAAAGGCTTTGTTAAAAGACGTGGTTGGAGGATTGTTTGTGACATCTTTGAGTGAACATCAGTGGTGTACTGACAGGAGATGGATTTATTTAGTGTATGATTCTTCTGCCAAGCAGAGCACTGAGAAAAACCATCACATCTTTCCTTGGCAGAGGGGAAAATCCTTCATCTGGAGCTAAACTTGCCCATTTTTTGCCACGTGCAAGTCTGGTGCTTCACAAGTGATGTTCACTGGGACATAAGAGAGGTGCTTGAGAGTCTGAAGTGGGGAGAGACACTTAAGAAGCTCAAGGAAGAACAAAACTACCAAGAAACTGATTTCACCAAGTGCATAATGAATGTCTTCACTGAGGAGTTCACATACTTTTGGAGAGGAATTCCAGAGATTGGTTGGGAGTACACTGGATGGATGAAAACAGGAACCCTTCCAAGAGTCCAGGTAGAAGCTGTGGAGTCTAAAGAAATGCATCAGAAGGAGATGAAGACTTTTATTCCATTTAAGCCTTGCTATTCTGGATATTAGCAGATAGGAGATGAGAAAATTATATATATCCCTTGTGCTGTTTGCCTGTGAGTGGGTGCACATCACCCTCAGCATCATTTAAAAGGGTAGAAATAGTCAACCTGCAGTAGCCCTACGGTTGTGACAGCAGTGAGCACCCCAGTTTTTGATGGTGACAATCCCCCTCCTCTGCCTGTAGCTTTCTGTTACCAAACTGATGTAGGAAATCAGGTGTACAAATGGGATTTTGGGTCTGTTTTGCTTGCCTGCTCTTTTTATGCAGAACTTCACGCAGAGAACAAGGGAAGATACATTTAGCAGTTTGATATTTTTTTCCTTCCAAATGTCTGGGGATTTTCCCAGTGTTCATTTGATGGCATTAAAAATGAATGGGATGACTAAATGGTTTACAATTGTACATATTTAGTTAACGGGAAAGCAATTACTAATGTGTATAATTATCTCCAGAATTATTTGGATCATGCAAATGGCATTAGAACCAATCTTTTTAAACTGTTTTCCAGGGGATGTGTCATTACATAATTCATAGCAAGAATAGTACCCTACAATCTGAGCTCAATATTATTGTCCTTTCAGAATTTACTTCTCCCATTATCCTCCCAGAGAGTGATAACTTTCTATTAGAACCTGTTTTCAGAGTGTTTCCAGATCTCAGTGGTGAACTGGGTATTGGATAAAGCTTATATCTATCACTTTAATGTGAGTCTTAGATGTAACAACACTGGGATCAATGCTCAATCAATTATCCTCTGGATTAAGGGAACCATACTGAGAGCACTAAGTGGTCTGAACTCACATGACCGAGCACCAGTCAGTGAGAGAAGATGCAGAGAAAACTGTCAAGCATAAAAAAAAAGAAAAATAAAAAGGAACTTGGATCAAAATCCAGGAAAGATAAATCAGTGGTAAAGGCAGAGAGGCAGAGATGAGTTGTGGTTCATGGGTAGGGTTAAAGAAGGTGACTAGTGGATGGAAGAAGGAATGGGGATGAGGGATGATTTACAGCAAGCACTAGAATGAAGTTCTACCTGAAGCCTTGGTGCAAAAAGTGGTGTAGTTTTTACTGGCTGTGAGAAGAAGCTGGAGCATAAGCTGCATTTCCCTTTCTGTGCTTTCCCTCCTTGCAATGGTTAATAATAAAGGTTGTTTGGCTGTGGCTGTGAGGAAGAACCACCACAGATGCAGACTTCAGCTACCCCAAATTTTCTGAGGTCTGGCCAACAAAGGATGTGTGATGGGCTGAGCCCAGCCAGCAGGTGGACACCCCCACCACTGCTCTCTCTGCCCCTTCACCCCCAGCAGGATGTGGTAGAGAACAGAAAGAACAAAAGCAAAATTCACAAGTTGAGTTCAACTGGTGAAGGAAAGAGAGAAAAAAAGCAAACCACAAGCAGGAAATCACTCATCTCTCACAAGCAGATTGATGTCCAGCCAGTGTCTGAGCAACCACCACCAACCCCTCCCTTCTTCTTCTTCTTCACACTCAGTTTGCACTGCTGAGCACCATGTCCTATGGTATGGAAGATCCCTTTGGCCAGTTTGGGGGAGTTGTCCCCTCTGTGTCCCCTCCCTCCAGCCTACTTACTGTGGGGGAAAGTGGAAAAGAGTTTTGGTGTTGTGCAAGCTGTAAGGAAGGCTGAAGGAGGGCAGGATTTTCAGAAGGCATCAGGATTTGCTGCTGGTCTTCTGGACACCTAGTTTTTAAAAGCACCTGCAACTATTGGGAGTTTTCCACTGAGATTTTAGTGGAAATCTAAAGAAGCAGCATTTATTCAGGATGGACAAAGTAGATGCAAGATGTTTTGTTCAAAGAAATGCCATCAGTCTGAGGCATCACCAGCTTTACTTTATAGGTGTAACCTTTTAACCCTCCCAAAATGAAGTTTTGACTTGTTTGAAGCCAGGGATCACAACCCTACTGGAGCAAAAAGTGCCAGACTAAAAATTCTGGCAACTTCTGGGGCTCTGAAGGAGGAAGCTTACCTTTGTGTGACTCCTGGGAGCCTGGGGTAGGAGAAATCTGGCCTCAAGCTGTTAGGATGCAGCAAATGCCAGGGGGGCTTTCAGCAGAGGGGTTAGAAACCTTCTGTGGTGAGCAGAACAGAGAGAATGCAGTCCTGAAAAACCTTTTACATGGTGAAGATACACCAGAGGCTCCCAGAAGGGAATGTGGTTCCCAAGGAATATAATGCCTCTAATGGAGAAAATACACCCTCCAGCAGGAGTTTGTAGGAATATACAGGAGCAGATGTTGAACAGATTAAACCCAGCTCAGTTAGTTTATTCTAGTTTTGCTTTGTTACACGTGCAAATGGAAAAAAGATGCTATCTGATAATAAATCAACAGGCAACTGAAAGTGACCAGACATCAAAGGCTTTTTTTGAAGGCTAATAAAATATTTCCATGTCCTAGAGAGCAGCTGATTCTTCAGCAAAGGAGCAGAGCCCTTGATTTGAATTCCAGATCCAGTTATGGGACCTCAGTAACTTGTATTTCTTTGGCTGCAATGGACCTAAGGGATCAGAGCCACAGATCCAGTCCTGGCAGAAGAGTGAGGCCCAAGTTTTGAAGCCTGTGGGCTGTTCTGCTCTCTCTCTAAATGTGTAATTACCAACAGTTCAGTGAGCTGCTTGTGGTTTTGGAACGGAGCAAGTAAAGGTGGAGTTGTGAGAATGAGTGTTTTCATATCATTTAATTTAATATATACTTTGTATAAGTGAAGAAAAGAAGGATTCTGCTGAAGTATGCTACTACAACACTTCATTCATCCCCTGTTTCATGCCTGGAATACTTTTTATTTGAGCAGAGTGATGTCCTTGCTGTCTAAAATCACTAGATCAAAAATCCTATAAAGGACTTTTTGTTCTCTCTCTTCCCTTCAGTGTCACAGTTGCCAGAAGAAGGTGTTGGACCTTCAAAGTGGGCAGCTTAGTGGACACAGCAGGTTGTTACTGAGACACTTTGAGGGAGAACTAGAAAGGAATGGTTACTAATTGTTAGAGAGGGACAGCAGAGGAAAATCTTAATGAAGCTTCAAGGCACGACTCTTAGGTCAAAGACTAAAGTAAGACTCGTGTGTCTGACCTCAGCAAAGTCCCAGCAGAGTTTTATTGCTGCCAAAAGTCAGTATTGACACGCCCCAGCTGGGTTCCCTGGTAGCTCAGAGTTCAGTGGGCTATTCCTGCTATGAAGCACAACATATCCAAGCAGCACATGGATGTTAAAGCCAAAAAAATCTCATTGTATGAGAGTAGTTTCTGGTCTTCACCCAGGTGCCTGTTTTGGATGTAATACGCTCGGAACACGTGATGAGGCATGAAGCAGACTAATGTCACCAAGATGAAGAAGAAACTCTTTGCCTGAGCCCTGAATTCCACGTGGGAGTTGATGTCGGGCCAGTACTTCACAGCCAGTCTACAGATGACAGATAACTGGATCACGGTGAGCAGGGCACAAACCACCACCAAAATCCCAACCAAGCAGTAGTTTATGATCACCATGGGCGTCTTCCTCATCTCCTTGTGGAACTGGAAGCACTGGGAGGAGTGATAGGTGCTAGAGGTGCCGTAGTAGGAGAGAAGAAGGGGTGTGACCACCAGCACTCCCACCAACCAGACAGCAGCCACCCAGAGCTGGGTGTAGCACCTCCTAAACTCCAGTGGGAAGAGGCGTAGCAGGATGATGGCCACGTAAAATGCAAAGGTGCTGTACATGTGGAGGTAGATGATGGCACTGGCTAGCTTGCAGGCGAACATCCCAAATTTCCACTGCTTTAAAATGTAGTAGCTGAGGCGGAAGGGGATGCTGAGGAGCATGAAGGTGTGCAGCACCAAGAGGCTGATGATCATGACGGTCATCACAGATCGTGTTCTCCTTTGGAACAACTGATAGGACATCAGGATGACTCCGAGGGTGCCCCCAGCCAGGTTGATGGTGTACAGGGCTATGAGAACCACCTGGAGGCCCTCCGAGGTGTCTGGCAGCATCTCAGAGGAGTGGTTCTGCTGGGTTATGCTGCTGTTGGGCATCCTCCTCTTTCAAAGGTCACTGGAAGGAGAAAAAGGGGTAGTTTTAAACTAGACATGTTTTCTTTAACTCTGAAATGTCACAGATTCATGAAGGGACGTTTTGTTGAGTTGGGTTTGAGGTTGTGTAGCCCATGTAGTAAATAAGCTCATAACTGTTGTCATACTGTATATGTAGAACCAATAACATGGGTTATTGTATGTGACAACAATAGCCTCTCAGTGTTAAAACCACATTTGATACCTTCATAAATGAGGTTTTAATTTACTAAACTACATTCCAGGATTTTTCTTTCAATTATTTGCCTCGAGATTCAGCTTCTAGACTCAGTTATTTGAAATAACCAAGACACTGTGTGTGAATTATACAAGCTTAGTCTGCACTCGTTATAAAGCTAAAATTGAAGGGGGGAAAAAAACTAAGCTGTGAAGAGGTTGTAATACTGATTTATGGGTATTTATGAAGACACCTGAGCCACCTTTTTAACATCTTGCTGGATGGGTGCAGGACACCCTTAAGGCAGCAGCAGTTTTGGTTTCTAGATGCATAAAGCACACTAAAAATAAAGCCCTGCAGATGAAAATTCTGTTTCTTCTTGCTTCAGCTCAAAATCTTTTTTGCTGCAGAATTTCACCTGAGCTCCTCTACAAGGAAAGGTGATAAAAAGCTGAAATTTAATTTAGGAACAATCTTCTGAAAGAGATAATCCTATTGGCACTCGTTGAACATCACCATGTACAGCTGCATTCTTATTTAGACTTAAAGCACAAGGTGGACTATTCAGTTGGGCTGCAAACACATTTCTGTCCTTACCTTACAAAGAGTTTCAAAGGAACAAAGTAAGAGCTGAAAAAATAGTGTCTTAAAATAAGCAGTGTCTTCTCTCTGTGATTCCTTTGAGGTTTGAAATCAGTAAGCTTGCTTTAATCAGCAGTTCTTAATTCTGTTGCACTCGTGTACACTGCACCTGCAAAACATTTTCAGAAAACTTCTGATTTGTGAAGCATCAGGCAAAGCATCTTCAGAACACCCTTGTGGTGTTGTGTCCAGGACTGGCATAAACCTTTCTGGTTGCTCCCTTTTAAAATGCATGATCTTGGAAGCATTTAAATAGTTAAAATTGAATAGCAGCCTCATATTCCTGAGACAGGCAGGAGAAATTTTGCTTTCCTAGCAAATTTGCTACAGGAAAAGTTTTCCAGGCTTTCTGCACTTGACACAAATTAATTTTCCTCTGAATATTGTCCCAAAGAAGGTACAATATTTTTTTTGTTGTTATAAAACAGCATAAATACAGCCTAGATGCCAACATTTTATATTACTCAGAAACAGATTATAGTTTTACATTACTTATAGAACTAAAATACTTACATTTTATCCTGTTTTTTGGGACTTCTCCTTTCTCCTTTGCCATTTCATGCACCCGTAGCATAGATAACCAGTGTGAGGAAAAAAAAAAGAGCCTTTGTATAGCTCAAGAATACAGCCTAGATGCCAACATTTTATATTACTCAGAAACAGATTATAGTTTTACTTTACTTATAAAACTAAAATACTTACATTTTATCCTGTTTTTTGGGACTTCTCCTTTCTCCTTTGCCATTTCATGCACCCGTAGCATAGATAACCAGTGTTGGGGGGAGAAAAAAAAAGAGCCTTTGTGTAGCTCAAGAAGGGCTGAGGGTTTTCTCAGCCCACATACAGGAAGGCAGGAGCCTTTTTTCTTGCTTCACTGTGATAGCAATCATAGCTCAACCTCTAATACTATTTTCTTCATGCAGAAGAACCAGTGAAAAGCTGCCCAGCTGTCAGAGCCATCATTGTGCTTGGGGCATGTAGGACAAACCCACTCATGAGGGTTTCTGTAGGACATGTAGGACAAACCCACTCATGAGGACTACTTCTGCCCAGTCTGAAAGCTCTGATGGGCTTCCAAGGTTTGCTACTAAGCAAATAAGAAATGCTCAAGAGAGGAAGCTGAGCCTCAGCTGAGGATTTTTCATTAAAAATGCATTTTTTTCCCCCCCTTGAACTTGTTTTCTGTTTAATAACTAAGTTAAATGTGCCAGGATAACCAAGTGTTTAGCAGAGTTAACAAAAGATTTCACTCTAACGTGGTATTAGATCGTCAAGATTTTGGAGATGACTCACTATTTAAATATTATCAGTAAAACAAGCTTCAGATGTATATGAAAAGTGGAGGCATAAATGCTGACCCCAAACCATATAATTAGTATAAGGTACCTCACTGAAATGAAGAAAGCATTGACTCAGGGCTCTTCTGGAGACATTAAAAAGTAGTTTCTTGGCTAGAAATTAAATGGAAAAATCTTTAATTTTTAGCTCAGTTTTTTTTAAGGAAACGTGAGGAGCTTCTTCCCTGTGAGGGTGGCAGAGCCTGGAGCAGCTGCCCAGAGAGGCTGTGGAGTCTCCTGCTCTGGAGAGATCCCAAACCCACCTGGACATGGTCCTGAAGGAGTTTGCTGTAGGCGACCCCGCTTTAGCAAACGTGTTGGACTAGATCATCTCCAGAGGTCCTTTCCAACCCCCACCATTCTGTGAGTTCTTTTCAGGAGGAGGTTGTAGACCTCTTATATGACAACAGTGATGACCCCAGCTGCTCTGACTTACCTCCAGACTAGCACTTCTGCTCCTTCCAGTGCTATGATCACAATAGGAAGTGACCACAACTTCCTTCCAGAAGGGAATTTCTTTGCAGGAAAGAAAAAAAAATGGCCTTGAAGAGGAAAAACATTTAAATTAATAAAGCAGGCTGTGCTTAGGTAGATCTTCCCCAGGTTTGCTATTTGGTGAAATGTGAAGAACTTGTTTTCAACTCAGGCTTTTTGTTCACAATATTGGGTAATATCTTTAAAGTTTTATATATATATCTACACACTGTGCATGTGATTAAATATTTCAGCCACATTCAGCACTAGGAATATGAAACAAGGATGTCACTTCAGCTGCCTTTTTGTTAATTGGGGAATCTCTGTGCTTTCTTACACGTGCTGTTTGCAGGAATGGAATAAAATGAATGCCCTGCTGCCTGCCAGCTTACACCCCACACTCCACCCATGGCAAGGAGAATGCACACACCCAATCAAAACCCTCTCATCCTCAAAAAATCATGATCCTAAATACCATCAAACCATCTACATCGATTCATTCAATCGCTTTCCCTGTTTCTTTGTTTTCTCAGTTTGAGGAATTGAGCAATTACTGTAACTGGGAGATTTCTACCCTGAAGCATAGATGGGCCCTGCAGCTAATTAACGTGCTTTAAGCTGACTCTATGAAAAAGAAATATGTGATAGGTTCTAAATGAACTGTTCAGCAGAGTCCTGTTGGGCTTATCTTTCCACTGTGACAAAACCAGATCGTGGAGCAAGAGAATGGGATAGAGGGGAACATTTCAAATGAAGTGATTAACTTAATTGCTTTTCTTTCAACCACCAGCGTTTCGAAGAAGTGAAGGATGGGAGAAGCCTTTGTGGATGCAGAAGACATAGGGAGGAAATTATTCCTCTATGAGGATACTTTATAAAATCTTGTGCTCAACTACCAATCATTTTTGAATGACTGAAATGCAAATAAGTACAAAATGTCACCAGCTTGAAATTTGAATGGTTTAATGCATCAGTTGCCAGCTGAGAAGACACATGGAGAGAAGGAGTCAAGAGCAATGACCAAATTCCTCCATTCCTAATGTTGTCCCACTCTTGGCAATCAGTCCTAGCTTCAGAGAGATAAGAGGGCTACCTTTAAAAGCAGAAGGGCATCTCTAGGATTCAGCAGTTACCTCCCTTTGGGGGTGGAGGCAGCTCTCCTTCTGGTGCTTTTACTCCACTTTCTGTGGAAACATGCAGGGGTTACTGGGCAGCCAATGTTCCTCAGCTCCAACAAGCCTCTCCCATCTCTGCTTCTGGCTTGAAACTCTCTGAGCAAATATGGTGGAGCAGAGACGAAGAAGACTGCTGCTTTTCACCCAAAAAATCAGTAGGGGAACATGCCCAGATCTAGGAAGAGCCTTAAATCCATGTAGTCTGGCACACATATAACACTTGCTACTGATGCACTGCTTTCCCAAAGAGCAGAGGGAAAGACCAAGGCCCATGGATGAAGAGGACAGGAGCACTGTGGGTCTTGAGTCCAACAGGAGGATTCAAACCCCCAGCAGCCTCAAGTTGCACCAGAGAAGGTTTAGGTTGGATATTAGGAAAAATTTCTTTACTGAAAGGGTTGTCAAGCCCTGGAAGAGGCTGCCCAGGGAAGATTCACCAGCCCTGGACACGTTTTAAAAGTCATGTAGATGTGGTGCTTAGGGATGTGGTTTCAGAGTGGACCTGGCAGAGTTGGGTTAATGGCTGGACTCAACAACCTTAAAGGTCTTTTCCAACCTAAACGATTCTATGGGGGGCTACCAACACCCTGGCAAACCTGCCTGACTCATCTGTTGTGCAGTGACAGTGTTGTCAGCCAGCTGTTGAACCAACCTCGAGGACCTCAGAGGGTACAGATGTTTCTGTAAGGAAATGCAGTCATCTGGACTCTAAAATATCTGAAGAGACCAGCAGTCCTTGCTCAGCTCCCAGATTCAATACCTGTGAGAAGGAAAAAGAGTGGCTGAATTTCACAGAGGATCAGAGGACTGGCTCAAGTTAAGGGTTTATAAATCAGGATGCTTTCAGATATGTTCCCTGCATATCTTTGAGATAAATAGAAGCCAAAAAATCAGCTACAGGCCTTTCTCTGCCTTATCTACCATTTCTTTCTCACTTGGAAGTCTATTCCCTATTTATTTATCTAAAAGCCTTCTGGGTGGTATTGGCCTTGGCATCCTACAGCTGCCATCCAAGGGTGACAGGGCAGATGGCTGTTTCCTCAGGGTTATCACAGAATCATGAAATGATTCAGGTTGGAAGGGACCTTTCAAGGC
>NW_008604632.1:18086-24532 GCF_000691845.1 Merops nubicus | reverse complement strand
AACCTCGAAAGCGTTTTTATTTTGGCCAGCCAAAGCCATAAGCAGCAGAAGACCTCAGACGGCGTCTGAGAGGTTTCAAAATGTAGAAGCAAGTGCCTGAAGGTCAGAAGAGAGGCCCCACAGTGCTTCCCAGGGGAGCGGGGACACCAGCACAGGCTTATGGCCTGTACGGAAAATGCTGTTCCCAGAGGTCAATGTTCCAATAGGAGACAGAGGAGTCCTGTTAAAAAAAAAACACAAACAAACAAACAAACAAACCCACACAACTTTATTTGAATAAGGGGAGAGTCCACCGGCATATCCCGGTGGGGTCTCTCAGTTTTACTGGGACACACAGCCCCCTTTTTATCCTAATTTCCCAGCCACGAATTTCCCTCCTCCTTTCCCCATTG
Organism: Merops nubicus; assembly: GCF_000691845.1. Lineage (NCBI taxonomy): Eukaryota > Metazoa > Chordata > Aves > Coraciiformes > Meropidae > Merops > Merops nubicus. Next base: position 24,140 of record NW_008604632.1, on the reverse strand, counting down.
GCTGAGGTACTCAGAGTGTACAGACTGTCCAGTCCACCTACTACATATCCCCCTTAACATGTACCCCCCTTCACATCATGTCTCTTTAACTTCATTTTATGCCTCCCCTGGGAGGAGAAGTTACTATGTATAAGTTCATTAAGCATGCCTACTACAGCCTAAAGTTCAGAGGTTTAGGCTATCCAAACTGCTTGGGGTAGGTATCTGGTTTTGTTTATCTTCATTCAAGTCCTCAGGTTCTTCTTGTTTGGTTCTTTTTGTATGTAAAGTGACCAATCTATCACCTTGGAGCATCAGTGATCCACCTCTCCACTCCAGAGTGGTCCAACTGGTCCCCCAGCACTCCCCACTGTGAAGACACATTCCCCTTCTCTCTACTCTATCAGCTTCAATGTCCTTCTTCTAGTGAAGTGCCCAGAACTGAATGCATTATTTGAGGTGTGGCCTCACCAGTGCAGAGTATAAGGGGACCATCACTATTCTACCTCTGTTAGCCACACGGTTCCTGATACAAGTCAGGATGCTCTTGGCCTCCTTGGCCACCTGGGCACACTGCTGGCTCATACTTAGCCAGCCATCTATCAGTATCCCAAGGCCCCTTTTGGTCGGGCAGCTTTCCAGACACTCTTCTCCAAGCCTGTAGTGTTGCATTAGGTTGTTGTGACCCAAGGGCAAGACCCAGCACCTGGCCTTGTTGAACCTCATACACCTGACCTTGGCCTATTGATCCAGCCTGTCCAGATCCCTCTGTAGAGCCCTCCCTACGTTCAAGCAGTTCAACACACCCAACTGACTTAGTTGTCATCTGCAAACTTACTGAGGGTGCCCTTGATCCTCTCATGCAGATCATTGATAAAGATGTTAAGCAGAAGTGGCCCCAGTACTGAGCCCTGAGGAACACCACCTGTTTGGTCCCACTGGATTTCACTCCATCCTCCACCACTCCATTCTCCAGACATCCGAGCAATGTTTTGACCAGTGAAGCATACGCTCATCCAAGCCATTAGCAACGAGTTTTTTCAGGAGAATGCTGGGGGAAAATGGTGTCAAAAGCTTTACTGAAGTCCAGGTCAACAACATTTGAGCCTTTCTCTCATCCACTAAGTGGGTCACCTTGTAATAGAAGGAGATCAGGTTCAAGAAGCATCTGCCTTTCATAAATTCATCCTGGCTGGGTCTGATCACCTGGTGGTCCTGTATGTGCCTTGTGATGGCACTGTAGGTAATCTGCTCCATAATCTTGCCTGGCACTGTGGTCAGACTGACAGGCCTGTAGTTCTCTGGATCCTCCTTCTGGCCCTTCTTATAGATGGGTGTCACATTTGGTAACCTCCAGTCCACACGGACCTCCCCAGTTAGCCAGCACTGCTGATAAATGATGGAAAGTGGCTTGGCAAGCACTTCTGCCAGCTCCCTCAGTACCCTTGGGTGGATCCAATCCAACTCCAGAGACTTCTGCACATCTTAGTGGTATAGCAGGTCACTGAGCATTTTCTCTTGGATTACAGGGAAATCATTCTGCTCATTGTCCCTGTCTTCCAGCTCAGGGGGCTGGGAACTCAGAGAACAACTGGTCTTACTATTAAAGACCGAGGCAAAGAAGGCATGCAGTTCCTCAGCCTTTTCCTCATCCTTATTCACTACATTTCCCCTTACATCCAACAAAGGACAGAGATGCTCCTTAGTCCTCCAGCAAGGAGGTTTTATTCCTTTCTCACTTCAAATTTAGTTTAAAGCTCTTTTGATGAGCTCTGCCAACTCCTGGCAAAAATCCTGTTCCCTCTTTTGAGACAGGTGTACCCCATCTATTGCCAGCAGGCCTGGTGTTGTGTAAACTGATCCATGATCAAAAAACCCAAAGACCTGCTGGTGACACCAGGCTCAAACATAGGGATTGATCTGTTGGATCTTCTTCCCTCATTATTCACTGCAACTGGAGAGAGAGAAGAACACTATTCGTGCTCCTGATTCCAAACGTTCCAGTTGCTTTTTAGTTCAGAATAGCAGCTTGGAATAGGAAATGGTAAGGCTTACCTATATTAGTTTAATGAAATAAGTTTCTAAGGAACATTTTTTGCAGAAGTCAGTCTCACAGCCCATGTATCAGTGGTAGGGAAGGCACTGGGAAAAGATGGCTACAAGAGGATGTGCCAAAGGGTCTGCTCCCCCATCTAAGCTGATGTTTGGTATTTTCTTAACTGTTCATGGGATGTCTGGTTTGATGCTAAAAGCTACCTTTAACGAGCCTAACAGATAGGGGGTAGAAGGCCAGCTTTATCTATGAATTTCCCCATTTGTCAGTTCTTGCTGATTTTAGTATCATATGACCAGGAGAAGATGTAGATCAGGTTACTCCCCAGTTTTCTGGGGCATGTGTATTACCAAGCTGGCACAGGGCAGGGTCCCAAAGTGATACTCCAAGAGCAGCATGGCAGTAGGCACCTCAATAATAAAAATGTGTGGTTTGGGGCAGCTCTGTTGGTCAAATCCACTCTGGTAAAAAAGCAGAATCCAGGCAGTTCTGCATTACATGGGGGTACTTGTGCCAGTGTTTTGTCAGACTAGCTGCAAAAACAGATTCAGGCAGGGCATGAACTCACTGCTTGGACTTGAAGGTGCAGGGGGAAGCATCACGGGAGGTGGAGTCTGCTGTCAGCAGTAGGAGATGTTACTTTTTAGGGGTCCTTGGAGGGATTCAGGCAGCCAGAAACCACAAGCAAAATATTTAAACAGAAACCTAAGATTCAAACAGTAACTTGGGCACTGCAGTTCCCTCAGGGGCTGGGAAAACTGAGCTATGAGCAGAGCATTTGCTAGGCAGCAACCCAGTAGAAAAGAGAGTCATAACAAACTGAGAAAAGTCACACAAACCCCTAGACTGAAATGCAAGGGACACCCCAAACTGGACTCCAGACAGCAAAACAGCCTGGAGGGGGCAAACAGTCTGTGGAAGGTCAGTACTTTATCAACTAACTTATTTCCGAAAACTTCACATCACTTCTGAACAAACCAGCATGCTATGCCAGCACAGCACTAGGTGAGAAACTGATGCAGGGAAGTGCTACAAACCTGAAGGATTTACCACAATTTCCTAGAGGACAGGAAAAAGTAACAGCATTGCCCCAGACAGCACCAGGCAATGCCAGCCCCTCCAGTTAAGGCGTTGCAATGGGCAGGATGCCCTACTTTCACAGCTAGCCCTCCTTCAAGCCAGCGTTAGCTTTGTCAGGAATCTATGTCCCATGTTAGGTGCAGAAACTTGGCTTTGCTTTGTACCCTGTAAAACCTCTTCCAGAGTTTGACTAATGGGCCTTTAACTTCCATTTGCAAGACAGAGAAATATTTTTCCCCATTGCAGGTTTTGTTCACTGAAATCTTGCTCCCACTGTTTATCTGGATCAACCCTGACTACTTTTATAGTCAACATAACATAATGTGCTAAAATGTGGAGGCAAGAGGAACTGGCAAATCAGAGTTGGGCTTTATCCACTCAAGACCAGAGGTTTAGGATTTAGTATTAAGCCATGTCCTAAAGTACATTCTTCCTAGCTATGTCAGGACTGCCACCAGCTCTCATGATTTTGCTGGAAGTCCTGTGTTGTTTAATAGCGCAGTTAAAACCCCGGTCCTGGAGGTAGGTCAAGAGGTGAAAATCTCAGCTTGCCTATATTAAAAAGTCAGTTTGCAATGCTGTGGCTGTACAGGAAAGATCATGACCCAAGAGTAACTTAAAAGCTTGGGTGTCAGATGCAGAAAAAACAAGGAACCTTTTTCTTTTTTTAATGTCATGTTTCTAAATCAACCTCATGATGTTTGGAGCTTGACTCATGACTCTGAAGTGGTCAGAGCACACGACCAGGCCAGAATTAAACCACAGTCATGTCTCATTGTGAATGGAAATCTCTGTGCCACTGCCAGAATTTGTAGACCTTTGTCTCCACATCCCCCATTGCAGAAGCTCTTCAATGCACTGCAGTAATAGCCTCAGCTTGTTGCAGAAGCACACAGGCCTGATAAACATGAGATTTGCTCTTTCCATGGGTCAAGACTGGAGAAGAGGATGTTCATCTCTAAAACCACATGAAGCTGCAACTATTAAGCCTCCTCCTGCCGGTCTCCAGGAGGAAGATGTGTCCTCAGATGGGCAGTGGCACTGTTGCTCTTTGGCCACCCATCTCTGGAGGCTGAGGATGTCCCTGACCCTGGCTGTGGATTGAGGAGGTGTACCACGGGGTAAAGATGGAATGTGGTGACTGGCAGGACCCCCAAGTGGAACCCAGGCTGGGGTGGGAAGTGAAGCCACGCACCAGGGAGGGAGGGATGCTGCTTTTTGTTTTCTATGAGTTTATTTGCAGCTAGTACTGTCTCCCTGTGCTGTTCCAGGAACAGATTTTTTTGTCATTCTTGTTGGGACCATCCATAAAGGTCATGGAACCTACTGTGTTACAAGCAATGCCAGGAACAGGTGAATCTCTGCATGTATTTTGTCCTCCCAGTGACTGTCACTGGAGAAAACTGCCAGAGCTAAGGGGTTTGGCAACACACCCACAGGACCTAGGGCAGGCAGGCTCTCCCTCTGCTTCTGTCAGGGGACACCCAGCATCCCCTGCTCTGAAGACCCTTCCTAGCTTTAGTTTTCCAGCCTAAATGACTTTGTGACCATCTCTGCCTGTTCTTGAATCAGCCTTATCCTCTGCTGAAATGGCTTTCCCCTCCCCACTGTCCTGTGTGCCCTCAGGAGTGTATACAGGCAGAAGTCCCTTCCCATCCTGCATTTTGCTGAGTGCTTGCAGTTGCCTCTTTCAGCCCTATTAAAAGCGTTTTGCAAAGCCCCCAGATAAAAAATTCTCAGTCCTAACATCACGTTCTCAAATGCACCATAGATGAATAAGTTGTCTTACCTATGAGATACAAGGAAGACCACTGCTGGAGATGGACAGACCTTCAGTTTTTGAATTTTTCACAGCTTCATGCAAAAACCCACCCCATGAATGCTCTGGCAGAGCACTGAGAGCTTCACTCACAGAACAGTGCTCTCACCACCATGCAGGGACATCACATCTCTTCTGCATCAAACCACAGAGCACAGCTTTGCTGGGGAGCACAACTACATAATACTACCAGCCACGACAGCAATACATGATACCAGCCACTCTTGCACCACACTAAGTCGGCCTCGCCAAGGAGGTGTCTGCAGGAGTTCATGGGTTTCACATCTCATCTGGGCCTGCAGAGAGCATACATCCTAAGTTCAGATTTTTTCCCCCCCACACTAGCCCTGGCACAATGACTCATCTGTGAATTTGCTTAAAGGATTCCACTGTTAACCAGTCCAAGGTTTCTTTGTTGACCACAGTTAATTTTGGTATGCAGAAAATGCCTGGGTGAAGACAGGAATCTAGCTGCAGTTTCAGTGTCTGCAAGCTGCCTGCTATGTATTAACAACAAACTAAACAGCTCTCCCTGGTTGAGTCCCAATTTCCACTAGTACAGCTTTGTAGTTGTAACACTTCTGCGATATGGAAAATAACTTCTGGAAAACCTCACCTGAGGAAGGACAGCTGAAAGATAATTAGAGATCTGGGTCTTCTTTAATAACTATGGGTATGCAGGAGCCTGTGGGTTTCTTAGCCCACATGGGTTCAGGCTAGGGAAGAGAATATGGTCTGACATGCCTTGGCTGTAGGATACATGTCACATATAAGGGTTTTCTCCCTGTAGGAAAGACTTACGTCAAGTATTTTTGCTTGCATATTAGTGGTACTGGAAGTTGCTTGTGTGCAATGAAAAGAGAACAGAGGCAAAACAGACAGAGATGAGAACAATACTGATTTACTTTTTTTTTTTATTTGCATAAGCCTATAAATTGTCCAAAACTTTCTCCTTTTTCTGAGAAACTGTTACCATCTGAAAAAAAAAAAAAAAAATTGACTTATTCCACCTTAACACAAGAATGATGCAGGGAAAGGAGATTCTTCACGATTTTTGGTTCCTGGAGGAGAAAAAAAAAAAAAAAAAACACCTTTTTAAAGGTTCAGTGGTCTCTTGCAGAGG
>NW_008604632.1:0-18069 GCF_000691845.1 Merops nubicus | reverse complement strand
CCTGCTGAGAAGGGTTGGGGAAGACAGAGAGTCTGCAAGAGGAAGTGAAAAGGAGACAAAGCCCTGTAGGAACTGTGGAGATCTCTTTTGCTCTGTGGGGGGGGACTCTCCAGTTACTGGCACAAAGCTCTTCTCTATTGCATATCTGTGCTCCCTGATCACCTCCTCCAAGGTTAGGAAGCCCTATCAGCGGGAAGGAAGCTGGTGAAGCAGAGGCATTTTGCACCCCATCACAGCAATGAAATGCTGGAGTGTGCATCTAAGTGTTAAAAACCATAAGACACCCCTGCTCCCAGGGTCTCCTCGGGCAGGGGTTCCCCAGCATTGCCCAGGCATTTTGGATGACCAGTGCTTTGCTTGCTGCATCTCGTGGCTGCAATCCCTACTAAGCAACCCTGGTGAGGAGAAAAGGAGTGTTTTGAGTTGTTATGTTTCTACAGCAATCCAGAAACACACCAGCAACCCCAGATATGGCTACATCTGGTCTGATTCTGGAGTCACCCTGAATTTACCGCCAGGCATGCAGAGCCTTGTGGGGTGCAACAGATCTAACACTGCTTTTAGAAGCACTTTCATTCACACTGTTAAATGTGCCTGGTCATGAATCTATGATGCAAATGAACACCAAAGCACTTCTAGAAGAAAAGGGACTTTTGTGTACTGCATACAAGATGTTCTGGTGATGTATTTATATCAGTTCCAGCAGTGTTCGTTAAAATAGACAGTAACTGCAGCACTTTTAAAGCAGGGTGATAACAGAATGTAGCCACAAACAAAATGTGAAAATATAGCAATTTCCACCCAACACCTAGCTTTAATGCAAGGTTTTATCTTCTAATTAGAGTCCCCAATCACATCTTTCTATGTGTGGTTGGCTTTGCTTGAAAATAGGCTACGTGGTACAGATCATATGTATTTAGAGAAGTGCATTTTTATATCTGTTTCAAATTACAAGCTGGTTCTCTGCTGAGATGCTCTCTAACTAGGGACAGCCAGGAAAAAAATACTCAAAATGTCATGAATTGAGGGCTGACTGGTATACTGGTGGGGCAGGCAGGATTTCTCCAGGCAGCCACACGGAACCTAGGCAGGGCAGGGCAGAGTTCTCTCTCAGCTGTCCTGCCACAGTCTGTGTCAGAAGTGAACTCTGCACAGACCATGGTGTACACACAGACCATAGTGCACACAGCTGCTGGCCACACTTCACCTCCTTTAACTAGCTCCCCACTTTCTCCTTTGGTCTTGACTCATACTCATGTATGCTGGGAGGACCTCGATCTCTTTAGCTGCTACACAGCAGCTCCTTGATTCCAGGCAGAGTGAAGTCCCTGCTCCAGCACAGTGCTTGCAGTGTCCTGGCAAAGGGAGAATCAACCTCATACCATAAAAGTGCCCGTGGCTGCTCCCCACCCTGGACTTGTCCTTCTCCCAAGCTCTTGAGAAGAACCAGAAATGTTTTCGTGAAAATTGTTGTATTTCATCACAAAGCTCTTACTGCCAGGAATAAAGGAGATAAACATTTTTATAGGCATTATTTATTATATACCAGTGTCCTGACAAGATAGGGATATCCAGTCTTTTTTCAGGTTCTTTTGTATATATTAAATCAAGTCCTAAAACCATTCAACAATTTATGGTCTCTTTTCCACATCTTATCAGTCTCTGCAGGTGCCATTATAATAGATCTCATTTCCAGTAGCTGCTATGTCTGCACCTGTCTGTCCTTTCCTTCCTGATAGACACTGGGAACCGTAAGCTGTAACTCTGGACACAATGAAGGAAAATTTTTTTAATGGTTTTCAAGGAATATTCAACAAACTATAGAGATTAATGTGACCCATTTGTCAGGGTGAGATGGGCTGAGAGAGGCCCTGCTTAGAGGTGCCTCATTTTGAAAGCAGCAATGAATTTCATCCTGCTCAAACTCAGATGATCACCTTGGGTAGCACAAAAATGACCAATGCTTTTGCCCACAGCTATGTAGGCTTTGCAGTTTCCACAAGTCAGACCCAAATATGTGCTGCTGAGTGCTGGCTAGCCCTTTGGCCAAGCTGCTGCATTGCCACACGACAGTGAGGGGCTGCTCTGGAGCAGGAGAAGGACGAGGGACACCATTGAGGGTAGGCTGTGGGGCCAAGAATGTGACTTATCTGCCATCCCCCACATCTGCAAGTCTGGGTGACACATCACATTTACAGCACCTCAGCAACCTCTCCCTGTGCTTCCTTAGGATCTTATACTGAAGGATGAGCAACACATTCAACTCCTTTGTCTAAAGGCAGGTTAAAAGACACCCAAGGGGAGTCCCAGCCTTCACCCTGCTAGCAGCAGATCTGCAAAGAACTGTGCAACTATACAGAAGAGAAAATAAAAGGAGATGTGAAGAACATTTTGGGCCAGGCCCTTTGATTTTTAACTGCAGTCCTTTAAGCCCTGCAAAAACCCTGATGACTCTTTGCTTTTCTGCTAGCATTTGTATTTTTTAAAAGATGTTAGAATAGATCTGCCCATAAGACTATTAGAATTTTGCATGTGTCAGAGTTTCAGGACTAGATTAAATTTTGTGTCATTTTAAGCCATATTTAAACAAAAATATTTCTTCATATCAGCTAGTCATTCTCTTTGGTTCAGTATTGCTGAACATTAATCATGTTTACTAAGCTATAGAAATGCTTGATAAGTTTTTTTTCTTTCCCCCTTCCCCCCTTTTTTTTTAAACTCAGCATTCCCAGAAATTGCTGGTTGCTTTTTAAAACAACTGACAAAGTAAAACCCGCACAATGCAAGAGAATGAAAAGATAGTTCCACAGGTTATTTTGCTCAGTTTGCTAAAATGTATTAGCACCGTCAATAAATTTTTACTCCTTACCCTAAAAAAGTTACAACATCTCAGTCCTTTGTGTCGTTTTCTCACATTTTTTTTGTAAGAGGAAGACCAGCTAGCAACAGATTGTGCACAATGCCGCCCTTCACTGGACTTCACACCGCCTTTGCACTGAATGGTTTAACAAGTATGTGTTAAATGTTATCATAAGAGCTGAACTATCAAGCAATGAAAACATCTGAAAGCCCAACAGGCCTAAGAGGCACAGCACAGTTCTTGATATTTGCAATGAAAATCTGTTGCAAACACAAAGGCAGAAAACTGAAAGCAAAGTGGATTTTTCATCATTAGCTCCTGTTCTTTTTGTTGCATATTCTCTGTTCCACCCAGGCAATACAGACCCCAAACTCTACATAAGAATTAAAGCAAATAGGATCAAAGTATTTTCCAGGCTTAAAAAAGAACCAAATAAACCAAAACCAAAGGCCTTCTCTGCTTCTGCAGATGTCCAGGGTCACAGAGACAGCAGGAGAGGTATGCTAGGTGCTGCAGGCCTTGGGTGACTGGTTTCTCCCCCACATTTCCCCTATTACTCTTTACCCAGAGCTCTAGTCAGCATCCAGCTTCACTTCTAGGTCTTCCTCAGAGGTGCAATTTATTGTGCAGGAAAGGCAACTAATAGCCCTGTGTGCACAGACAAATAGTTTGTCATCTCTTTTCAGATCATTTCCTATCTTCTGCAGCAACTGTGTGTTGCATTGGCAAGTGCAATGCATTCATTCATGTTGTCCCAATAAACATGTCAGCAGATTTGAGAAAGTGAATTTGCTTCTGCTCTTCCAAAACCAACTGATGCATGCCTATGTTTTCCTTTAAATATAGAAGTGTGGTTTGATGGGATTTACCAACAGTTACTAAGCAGAATTTCGGTCCCCATTGAGATTCTGTCTATTTTGGAATCTAGTATAAATGGTAACATTCAGTTAGCTTTGAATGTCTTGCTGATTTTAGATATGAAATTTTTTGTTACCATTTATTTCTCATGACTAGTCCCTAAACTGACTTGTGTTTTGCAGTACTTATATTGTCAAATTTACGGTGTATCAAAGTCTTTAAGAACTACACTGTGTCTAACAGTCTATACAAAATTGTCTTTATATCTGTATCTTATCTTTTACAGCTAATTCAGAATGAAAACTGCAGCTCTTTGCATTGCACTGCTTACAAACTGAGAGCCCTTTTCCTGCTGTCCTCTGCCAGTGCAAATTGTCTATATTAGCCAGAAATTTCATCTCTGCAGTGAGAGCAAGAGATGGTCTCTCCCCAGACATGTCCTGGAAATTATCATCTCAAGGCCCTACTCCTCCCACCTTGCATCAGCCCAAATCAGATCAGAATTGCACACTCCCAATATAATACCCAAAGACATCTTCTGCTTTGTTCTGTAATAAGATGTACCCAAGGGATTAATTAGGCATGATTTGAACACTAATTGCTTGGCAACCCTGTTTGCTTTCAGATACCTTGTCACAGCAGTTGCATGAGTTTGTTTCATCTAACCAATGGAAGGAAGTTGGGTAGCAGCCAGGTCTGCCAGGAGTGGTTTCAGTCACTGTAACACCCGGGGCAGAAAATAACGTGCAAGCTGCAGGGGTCTGTGTTACCTTAACTTGACTCTAAGCACCTCTCCTGGCTTGCAAATCACACTGGGGACCCATGGAGCTACAGCTTAAGATGTAGGAACTGGTAGGCAGAGCTGGTCCTTTGCCACAAGGAAGATGACATCTAATAGATCAGGCAGTGCTCAGAATCACCCTCAGAGTACCACAGTCTGCAGTTACATTAATAGTTAGGCTTTAAAAAAGGTAACATGGCATGAATGATAAGGAAATTCTGCATGAGCAGAGATGCACAATATTAAATGCATCATTAATGTGGAAGCTTTTCCCTAAACAGAAAGACTGGAAAGGTTGAAATGTCAAATTCCTGTGGGAGAGAAGCTCTAACTTTCCTAATGCTGGCTGTTATCTCTGCACAAACTGCAGTGAAGTCTTTTACCACCATGCATAGCTCTGGTTTCCCAACACACGTGGATCATCATGTTTGAGGTTTCAGGAGGCAGAGCCATTTGGGCTTGCTGCTCTGCCTCGTGATCAACACAGAATAAAGAAGGCTCAGTGTAGTTCTCCAGACAGCACGTTCTTTCTGAAGTCCATGTCCTGAACAAGCGTATTAAGGATGACTTCACATCAAACCCAGGCAACTAATCACTTGGGATTAGACAGTACACTCCCTGCCCCCATGCCATTTGCTTCTGGGCAAGCCCGAATAAATACTGTTGCTTTAATTCAAGACCAACAGCTCCTCTGAGGAGACAGTCCCATCTATGCACGGCCTCTTGAAGATTTTAGCCATGTCATGTGCACAACTATTAAATATATGGTTTTAGATGCTATATTACCTACATTTACCATTTTTCTGCTGCTGCAAACTACAGAATAATTTTTAGCTGATATATTCTACAAAAGCTGAGTAAGAAAGGGTTAATATCTTTTGACAAATACTCCTAACCATAGTGTTATGCCAACATCCTCATGAATTCTCTGATATAAAAGTAGAGGGACTTTAATGGTCAGAAATAAGTCACTCAGAGTATTTTCCTCAGAGAAATCAGTGAGTCCCACAGCAACACCTACAACCATTAGTGTCCTGAGCTTACTGACCTCCTGCTCCTTCAAGATCTGCATCTGCCACCCAGGTAACTCACTGGTACCTGCTGGAGAAAGGTACACAGGTCAGACCTTGGAAGCAAAGAGCTGGAACTGAATGAGTTTAAGGAATTCAGGAGAATAAATAAAAAATCCAGCAGCTAAATTTTAAGCTGGATCATGTCTAGTTGAAGCTGATTTATAATAACCACTACCAATTTCCAAACAAAGGACATTTCTTAGTGGACTTGTCCTGCTTCTTGACTAAATACTTAATAATGTGATCTAGTCCAAATACTGATCCAGAGAATTACTTGCTTCTTTTGAGTAAATACAAACATGTTTTGCTGGGAGGCCATGACTGATTTATGCTATTACTTTTCTTACAAAACATTTTTCCCTAGTCTTGGCTAGCATTTGCTCTCAAAAAGGAAGCTAAAGTAATTATTCTAAACAACAGACTTGCTAGACATCATCTTAGCATAGGAGTTTGAGATTCAAATTTTGTTGCTGAACTTTCTTGCCGAGCCAGGCTTATGGTTCTTTGATAAAACTGTCACTTGCAGGTTTTTGTTTTGCTCTTTTTCCACTTGTGAATATGAAATCCTTCCATTTATCTTCACAGGAAAATACAAGCTTTTCCTTAGTTGGTAAAAGTCTCTTCTCTATGGGTAATGGTAATTTTTAATTCTGCCACCAGGAAAGGTCATCATTAGCTGACTAGCACTGCTCAATCTGCTTTTGCTGAACAGAGGAGATCTGACATGAGACAACACTTCCCTTTCCAGTAAGCTGTGCCTCTGAGGCCACACAGATGGAGCAGAAGGACCCATGATGTCTGAAATGCCTTTTGCAGCAATTCCCAGTCCTCTGCTTGCAGCTCTAAAGGAGCCACCAGCTAGTACTGGCATTTCTCCTTGCTTTGCTGCTGACAAGCCTGACCTTCTTGTCCTGGATAACACCCCTACACATTGCTATAAGCCCCAGCAAATACATGAAAATAGCTTCACTTGTGGATTAAAGCCAGAACTTGTGGAAGAAGCCTTGATTAGGAGCATGTAAGGTCAAGCTTCCTCCCGTGGGTGGGAAGGTGGTGGCAGGTAGACCCTGTCACATGGGCATGAGTGGGGGTAAGGGCAGAGCTGCAAAACAGAGTCAGCTCGGCTGGCACCTGGGCTCTCAGAGCAGTATAACTAGTTAAGATTATACAAGTACAGCTTTGCTTGGGAATTAGTTTTAGATGTTTCAAAGGCCAAGCCAGGTCTCCAGCAGATATTGCTCATGTTTTATTTGGTTTTATACAGATGAGATTTCTCAGAGAACAGAAGAGTCTAATGAAAAAGTTGTTAATGAAACATTTCAACCGTGACATCCCAAAACTGCAGGAAATGCTGGAATAGTAAATAATAAATATTTTCATAAAAGCAGGCTCTCCCTCTGTCATTGTCTACAGCTGGCAGACCTCGTCTACAAGGTCTCTTAAATAGTACACTTCTGTGATACTTTGCTGTTTGACAAGTACAACCTGTAAACAGAGACAAAAGCCCAAAAGTATGCACCTAGGCTATCACAGCCCCAACAGTATGTTCTTACAGGGTCTGGGTGCCTGTGATTGCTAGGATGACACCTGTTTCTACATGAGTATGGCAAATAACATCAAAGAAGGCAATAATATGATAGCAGAGTGAGCCACAGAAACTAGAAACATTACCATCTTTTTCCTGGGGTGACCAGACAGGAGAGAGATGTGCTAGAGTGCATTTCCTAATACTTCTCAAGAAGACAGGTTTTTCTAGCCCAAGTTCACAACAGATCACAAGCTATCTCTGTGCACATACCTCTTTTCCTACTGTACAGAGATAGAAAACTGCAGCTCTCCCCTAAGAGAGAGACACAGGCACACCTAGAGCCACACCAGTGACCTGGAAAGGAGCAGAGAGTTAGGGGAGGAACTAGAAAAGGAGAACAGCTGGTAGCCTGTTATGTTTGACAATGAGGTGCCAGGGATGCAAATGAGGAGCAGGTTTTATAAACTGAGAGCCATGGTTACTACTTTAGTAATATCCAGCTCTTAGTACTCCTGCTTTGTGTTACAGCCGCTTGCAGTAAGTAAATTTGTGGGAAGTTCGGCTAAGGACTGTTGTTGAGCTCTGGAGTTTATTTCCCACCTGGACCTAGAGCTAACTGGAAAGCTGAAGAACTGCTAATGAACAAAGCTGATGGACAGACTCTATCCTGCACTTCAAATGGAGAGTGAGAAATGCTCCTGTAGGTCTCTGTGTTGCCTTGGCTCTGATGCAAAGCACCTCTCCTGACTTGCAAGTAGCACTTGGGAGCAGTTCAGCTCTATATAGAAGATAAAAGAACTGCTTTCAAAGAGGAAATATGCGAATTAAGGTTGTAACTGGATTAGGCTGTGAGTATGACTGCCTTTAGATTATTTATGTTCCATGTGCTAGTCTTGATCATGTTCATTACAGCAAGTAGGACCCAAGATTGTTTAAACTTGGAGCCAGGACAGTTGAACAACAGCATTTGGGCAGCAGAGCCTTGTGGCTGCTGTGAGCAGGTTGGTAGGGAGGTGTCAGGGGAGTTCCTGTGGCTCTAGGCTCCCTTCTGAATCACATGCTATTTCAGGATGATTGCAGGATAACAAAAATACACAAAGAACGAATGTTTTTCCTTTTTTATTTTTTGATTTTTTTTAATGCACCTTTGCCTGATGTGCTGTTCTGCCTCTTAATGTCTGTACCTTGTAAGTGGAAGATCCACAGAGAATCTAAGCCCTGTTGATTCTGCATGATGCTGTCACCCAGAAAAAGGATGGGATTATGCTCTGATTTGCAGGTGCACAGCATGTCAGACCCAACCACAGAGTAGATACCTGCCCCTTCTTCCTTCAGAGAATTTGCTGGTGCCCTCATGGGGATTTCTGCAGACAAGGGCTATGGAGAAGCAGCTGATCTGGTTAGAGTCTGTCCTCAGGGATGCTCTAAGCAACAATGGGAAGATAGATAACTGATGTGTTTGACCTATCCTGAATAAGATGGAGAGCCATTCAGGGAGCTGCAAGTGTTTATGGGCACGGTCCTTTGTTTTTCAATTGGAAATGTGACTATTTGGGCATATGTTGCAGCTCCTTGAGATACTGCAGATCTTCTGCGTTACAGCAAGTAACTGCATGCTCTTAGTCCTCAGCAATAAAAGTTAAAGCTCATGGTGCTTTGCCTGGCTGTTGGTCCTTGAACGTATATAGCTTGCTGAATCGTTCATGGCTGCATTGCCATGATCAGCACTTTGGTTCCTCTTTGTTTAGGAGCCATTTGGTGAGCAGTGCAGTGTGTTTGCCACCTCCCAGGGTAAATTCCTTACCCACTGCTTTAAAGTCAGTCATATTGGGATTGAGAAGCTAATTTCTTTTTGTGGGGAAGCAGTTTGCAACTTGAACAATCCTGTAGCAACAAACTGCAAACTAAGAACTTGTATTTTGGTTTTAAAATATGAAATAAAATTTTTATATCTGAACCTTCTTTTTCACAGTAGAGACACTTTAGTCCAGTGCCCACCCAGTTCTGTGTTTAAGTGTTACAATTTGGTTAGTATAAGGCTGTGTAATGCATAATAGTAACTCTGTGTTTGTGCCTTTGCCATCACATGGACCAAGACTTGTAAGTGTTAAAATTCTTCTGTGTTTTTGAAGGAATAGTCCTTCAGTACTCTGGAAGGCACTCCAGTGATCGACCTGAGCAGTGGAAACAAGATAGCTTGCAGAGAGGCCAGTGCCACGCCTAGCACTTGGAGCCTGAACCGCCACATCAGCATCACTTGGAAGGGCAAGTCCTAGAGGACAAGCTGATGCTGTGGAAGAGCAGTGACAGGAGGGTCTCGCTGAGCCTGAGGCTCAGGACAGTAGGTCTCAGGGATGCTCACAGCTGCGATGCACAGCTGACTATACCCTAAGCTACATCCTGACCAGTGAAATCAGTCACCTTCAGCTAGAGGAGCACAGGCTATTGTGGCTAACACTGTCTGGCACTCAACAGATCTGCTTGTGGATATCCTCAAGTGGAAAGCAGTGGTAAGCGACCAACTGCTCCTTGTGCCACGTTGTAGCACAGGTGTTCCTCTGCAGGCTCCTATGCCTTTCTGTGGGCACTGGGCTGAAGTGAGACAGTGTATCCTGGCCACCTCCCCCTAGTCCCACTAATGCCATGGTGAAAGCTGAACTGGCTCCAAGACCAACAGATTGCTGTCTTGTTTTTTATCTAGCACCATCATCCCACATGCTTCTTCAGAAGGTCTCATAGCTACTGTATGAGGTCAATATGAGTCCCAGTTTTAAAGAGCTGGATTCAACAAAGAAGAATTGTATTAGCAGGATCTAAGATAGGCACCAAGTATTTACCTCAGCCAATTAATTCCTGACCTGTACTGTATCCTTCTTGAGACAGAGCAGATCCACCAAAGAATGTCACCACAAACTGGTATGTTTTAGCAGAGAGATTTTCCAGAGAATGTTACTCGGAAAAGAAGCTTAGAACTATATAGCAAAAGCACAGCCCAACATTACTAGAGATGCTGAATCATTTTGTAATAGGAAGTGAACAATTTTTCTCCTGCTTGTATCATTTCATCCCAGAACTGCTATGTCACTATCAAACAGTTTTTGGCCTCCAGATCCTATGAACTGTGAATCTGAAGAAAAATTCAACTGACAAAATGTCCTTGTTTGAATTAGAACAGAACTAATTCTGTTCAGTGATTTTACTTTTCAGCTCAGTCTCTTCTAAGAAATGGCACTTTCTGAAGTTAACAGCAGACTTTCACAGACAGTGTCTGCTGCTAATAGTGATAATGCTCCATGTTTAGAGTTACCACCAAGGATTGGTATGCAGACCAAGGTCATTGCTAAATCTTGTGTAGCATGTTACCAAGGTCACTGCTAAGTCTTGTGTAGCATGTTCGGGTGCAGAAAGTAAAAGTCTGCACCTGCAGGGATGAGCAGACAGGACAGATGACCTTAAACTGATGAACAAGGTATTCCATCTCATATATGTCGTACTCAGTATAAAGCTGAGGGATCATGAGGTTCATGCTCTCTTTTTCAATGGCCAGCATCTGAGGAGTACTCTGTCAATTCTGCCTTTGATCCTGATCTGTGTGTTCCAGAATCCAGCTCCTGAATCTGGTTCCCATCTGTTGCCAAGTCCAGTCTGGGGCTTCCCCAGTGCCTGCCCCACAGCATCAGCATTGACGGTGACGTAACTGCCTTCAAAGGGGGTGTGTATGTCTGTGCTGGGTTTGATACTGGGTTTGTATATATTACATTATGTTATTACTATTTTCATTAAAGTGGTTTTGGGCTTTTAGTCTTACTAATGTTAATAAATTATACGAGCCTTATTGCTATTAAAAGGAGGACACATCTGGAAATGATACACACGGCTATATTTCAAGCGAAAGGAAAGGATACAGGATGGCGTCCCTTGGAAGACATGAATATGGGCTATACATCCTCACTGAGCAGCTCCTGCATCCAGCTTGTCACAACTGATTGTGCTGCAGAATATTTTGTAAAAGACCAACAACTTCTCTTTCTGTTCTTATTAATGTGATGGAAAAATTTACCTTCTTTATGAATTATCTGAAGCTCATTACTAGCTATTGGTATCTTAATTTCAGTTTTCCCTCTTTAGGTTAATTTTAGAAGTGCTTATTCTAAAAAATGCATCTTCTTGTAGGCAGACTGTGATCCAGTCACCCTCCTGTCTTCTGGATAGACTACTCTACTCCATGCTTGCATGCTGAAGGTATGTTTCTAGACTGAAAGCAATTTCTGTGGCTCTCCCTCAAACTCTTCCAAGCACTGAGCATCCTGGAATCTATTTTCATCAGAATGGGAGGTGGGGGATTTTGTTTACCTGTTTTTTTTTCCCCTTTCCACTCTATCAGCTTTGTAGAGCAAACTTATGCTTCATATGCACAAGTGACAGTCCTGTGTGGGTCCCAAGTTCAGGTTACCATGAATTAATTTGTGTAACAAAAGCTGTCTGAGCATGATCTGAGTCACTTGTATGCCTAGCAGAGAGCGATTTTGTTTTCTAAGGAGTTTCCACTGAAAAAGGGAGAAAGCATTTTAAAGCAGGACCTAAGGATGACAATGAGGTTTCAGACTGTGCCAGGACAAGGTCTAGGTTTGCAGCAGTCTAGACAGAGGCACCACAACTTGCGGGGGTGGCTGGAGAGCACTGTGCCCTCAAACCAGAGCAAACCACCAGCAGTCAACAATTTGGTTTCTTGTTTTTATTGAATTACCCGAGGAAATATTTCAGAACAATGAAATTTGTGCAGGTCTAGAAGATCATCTGTCTTGAGCATCACTTGTCTGCTCTGTCACTTGCCTGCCTTACTAATTAACTGCTATCAATTACACATGTGGTAGAGCTGGTCAGGCAGCCACAAAACATCAGTGATGGGGTAAGCTCAGCTGCTCCAGTCTCAGTCCACTGGGGACTGATGACAATGGGCATGGAGTGACTTCCTCAACCTGGGTGGAGCTGATGACTCTGTCGTCTGTTATTTCATTCCTGGACTTAATAATTTAGTCTCCTTGTATTGCTTTTTTGAATTGCTGCCTAGTACAGGCAGATGGAGAGGGTAAACTGAAGAGGAGACTGTTCTGATCATTTCCAAGAGCCCATGCTCTTGAAGGAAAGTGAAGCTAGAGGTTGGGATGTTTTCAGGAAAAGGGTTCTAACTGAGGAAAAAAAAAAAAAAAAACAAATTAAAAATCTTAGCTATCTGACAGCGTATTTTAAAACTTCTCAGCTCATTAGATGGAGAAGATGATTATACTGGTTTCTGCAGGTTTACTTAATACTGATCTTCCATCACTTTAAAATCTCATCTCTTTTTACTTTTTAGTGAAAAACCATACAAATTATTTGCAGTGGACAAATGATTTTCAGTGGTAGCTTCCCTGTAATTTTTCTGTAGTAGTTCCCATTTTTGAGGATGCTCCAGTTTGCTTTTTAAAATTCCACTATGATAACTTTTCCTTTGCATTCTCAGGGTAATGGAGTTGGAACTTCTGGCATTCAAGCAGACAAATTTCAACCCTCATAAGATTTGTTTATGGAGTAAATGAGGAGATTTTTCTTCAAGGTCTGTGTGGAGGCAGGAAACTGGGAGCATGCAGCTGTGGGCAAAGCTGAGGGAGCTTGTAAATTCAATGCTCAGACTTATCTTGCTGCAGAACAGTAGCACAGCAAAGATTTTTTTTTTTTCCCCAACTTGCATCTGCCCATCTGTCAAGATGAGATATGCCCATGAAAGCTTAATGCTCAAGCCTGAGCCTGAATTTGTGAATAAAATGTAATGTCCAGCAGGATTTACAGCAGCACAGCAGAAGTAAGAAAGCAGGAAGCCTGTTTCTAGTGCAGGCAGGCAATGGTGAGCAATCCCTTGAAGCTCCTCCTCTCTCTCTGCCCTAAACATTTTTTCTGTGGAAGGAGGAAAGTGTGCAAAGATTTGAAAGTCTTTCTGCAAGGTAATGAACAGCGTGGCTAGCAAAATGTGGTAAGAATAGAATGAACTGGAACAATTCCATTACACTAAGCTAAATTGAGACAAAGTTTGTATTGCAAGGAGTGCTTCTCAATGCATCTTTTTTTTTTTTTTCCAACAGCATAACAGTTTGTTCTCAGACTATCAGTCATGGAAGCATCCTTCATGGTTTCTAGTTATTTCCAGTGATACAGGTGGATCCAGCAGCCATTGTAGGCTGTATTGTCTTCATCTTCTGAAGCATGACACTCTCCTTGGTGAAAAATGTTCTTCACAGTAGTGTATTCCAGCAACCAAGACTTATAAAATCTCCATAAAACAAATAGCTGGATGATGTTGTGATACATACTGGAAATGTCTCCTGTTGTAAACTGGTGCTGCTTCATTGCCTCAAGGGAAGTTTTTCTCTTTTACAGCAGATGAATACTTGTACTTTCATACTACAAAGAGCCTCCAGACCAGATGACATGGTTAAGTTTTGCACAACCACCACTGGATCTAATCTTTAAAATAAAAAATGTCATAGTAGATGGGTGAGCTGCTAGAAAAGTGTGATATTTGGAGCAGATCAAGTTGATCTGGTAACAAATTCAGAGTGTCTAAACTTGTGGTAGATTCTGACTACACAGCTACTAGAAATGGTGCACAATGAATCTAGAAAATTTGTTTTCCTTTGACTGGGATCTCTCCTCCAGCATAAATGAATGATGTATGAGCAATTGGCCTGATCTAAGGCTGCACAATGTTCACTTGAGATGATATCTTCAACTAAGTATGTCACCTTATATTGTCCCATTTGTGCAAACATTCATGCACGCAGGGCTTTGCGAGCATTAATGTTCATAGTGGCTGCTCCCCTGATAGATCAGGGCACCTGTGAGACAGAAGGGATGATGGTTGTTAGATGTCTTCCAGTATAAATGGGGTAAGACTGCTCCACATTCACCACATGCCTCGCTGCTCCCTTCCCTTCTCTCACAGAAACCCTACTCAGAGACAGACCAGTCCAACCAAACAAACAGCTCACCATCTCCACCATGCACAGGCTTTTTACTGAACAGTTACTGACAACAAATACATCAATAAAAAAGTGCATGTTCATTTGTGGATAACTCACAGGCAAAGAAAATCTGGCCTTATATGGCCTGATAAATTGTTTGCAATGAATAATTCAAGCAGTCAAAGTGCATTTGCTAATAAGAGAGAATAGGAAAGGAGATGGCTAGCAGCAACAATGTGCTGTCAAGCCAAGATGAAAACGAAAGCAAGGTGGAGGGCACTTTGCTGCCTTCCATCTATCCCCTGCATCAATACTAAATAAAGTTTAGACCCTTTGAAAGCTTAAGAGCTTTGGTCTCTGGCTGGAAACTCCGGAAATAAAAGAGAAGGCACTGTGTCATACCATTCCTCCCTTGGGATTCTGGAGTGAGCTCAAGTACATCCTTTCTATTATTGCACATTTCCATTGAGTTGGTGCCAAAAGTGTCTGGTGGGCCTGGCTCATGCCATATGAGGGGCTGAGCAGCATCTTACCCCGAAGCCACTGAGGCTAAAGGTGACGGGTGAACATGATGGCTGTGCACACCAGTGACTGCTGAGACCTGCCCTCTCTGCAGCTGTCAAGTTTCAGCCCAGCAGTATGATTATGTGAACACTAAGTGATTTCAGACATGCTTCAGAGAAATTTAGGAGCAGCTGATGATTAAAAGGATGGAATTATCCCAACAGGTTTTTTACTGCCCTGTGCGACATTGTCAGCTGGACGCAGCACACTGCCTAAAAGCTGAATTGGCCAAGGCCATCATTAGCATAAGGGGTGCACTTTTTCAATCCAGTACAGATCAAGGTGCTGCCTCCACTTGGAAATTAATATTAGCAAAACTGGCTGGGCACCTGCAGGACAGCATTCCTGGCCTGTGAGGAAAGCAGTGTGGAGAGCTGACAGCTTTACAGAAAAGCTTCCAGGCTTTTTCCTCTCTCTTTCCAACTTTCCCTTGAGCTGTAATATTTAGGATAATCAGATAATTCAGGGGACATTTCAAATAAGTCAGAAGTGACATTTCTCTGTGTGTGTTAGATCCAGTTTCAAAAGATGTGGAGTATAATCTTTGTGTCTTCAACGTATTGCTCTGTCTCTTCCTTGTGACAATATGCTTCCACTGCCATGGCTCATAGTGCTGAGAGCGGTGGCAGCCAGGCTGCAGGGAGTATTAGGACTATGTAACTGAGGAATGCTGCTATTTTCATCACACTTTAGACCATGCATGTTGAGAAGGAGTATTTTGCTACACACACACACGCACACCCTGCAATGGGGAGTGTGATACGGGGCAGACCGTGGTGTGGGGCAGGAGTTCAGGCAGAGCTCTCTCTGGAGGTGATGGTTTGGTGTTTTTCCCTAGCTAAGCCTCAGACTTCTTATCTGTTCTTTGGACACAAGGGGTATTAACCTTGTTGGTAAAGTGTTTGAGATCCACTGGGAAAATCCCTTTGATAAGAGATTGTTATTAAAACATTTTAAATTCCTCTGTGACTTTTTTCAAACTTTCCTTCCCAACATAGTGGAAAAGATGTTTATTAATGCCTCTTTCTTCTCTTGGCAGCACTGTTGCAACCCCAGGTCCTTGCTTTAATAATCTCCCCCTCATGCTGCAGTCTTCTGTAACCCACCTCTGCAGTTCACTGTTACCTATATACTCCATGGGCCACCTAACCATATGAATGCCTTAATTTTTCCTAGACAATTCTTGCTCCAGGGGCTGCACTGATGAACAATAGATGACTTGGGACTCGTCCTCCAGTTCTCATCCTGATACCTGGAAATGGCTGGAGCAATTCCATTTGCCTTCTCCAGGGCAGAAAGTCCTTTGCAGTTTCTTGCTGCCCCATTCCCAAATGCTGTAGCCCTTCTCATGACCGATCATGCTTTTCAGCACGTGCAGTCTCAGCTGGATGGTAATATTGACTGCTGACTGTTTTGGGCAAAGGACACGTATATGTCTGTTCAATAAGTAATGGACTGTGAGCACAGTGGAGTGCATTAATTCTTTATTTTATGAGGCCTAGCAGAGTTTGCTGACTTCCTCTCCTGTGGAGATGAGAGTGGAAGCACCATGCCTCCTCACTAAAGCCAGGCTGACCTTTGCTGCTGTCTGTTATTCACACACCAGAGAATAAGACTAATGGCGATTATTTATATACCTTATTCATGGGAAAGGGACAGAAATTGCATTAAACGGAGTGCAGTAAAACAGTTCAGCTAAGGGTAGCTTTACTCAAATACATCTTAAACATCTTAGTGCATGGCCATGATGCCTAAAATACTTTACTGTATGCATTTCTTTTTTACAGGAGCACAGGGCTTGAAAACACTTAAGAGCAACAAAAGGAGGCCAGTTCATTTGGTGACCAAGTACAGACTGCTGTTGTGAGAGCCAGAAGTAACAAAACTCCTTTGGAACAGAATCACAGTCAGAGGCAAGAACAGAGACATCAGCCTTGCATGCTACTTGACGGTGTCAATTTAACTGCCTCCAGGAGATGGGCAGTAGACCCTGGCTCATGCCTTCCAAGAGTCAGTGTCTCATAGGCCCCATTTAGGGCCATCCCTGACTTTGCTGCACAGGTCATGGTACCCAGCCTGGAGGACTAGGTTGCTTAGATCCCTCCACTTGAAACATCCAATTTCTCCATCTGCCTTTCTGCACTGCTGGTGCTCCTGGCAGACAGATGGGGGTCAAGGTGATCTGCCAGAGTAAGACTTCAAATCTCGTAATGGTGCACTTGCTTTCCGTCAGGATTTACATACCTGGCATGCTTGTTGCTTAGCCTCTGCTTTCTTTGTCGTCATTAAAATTAGGGAAACTGTGAGTGTCACAGCAAAGAGAGCATCCAGCATCTCTTGTACTGGCTGAGGAAGAAAGCTACTGCAGGACAGCATATTGTCTCCAGGCCTGCAAAATACCATGATTCTACTTGCCTTTGGGACAGTCCAGTGAAACAGACTCTTCCCAGACCATGAAACCTTATTGCCCCAAAACTGCAGCTGAGGAAAAGCTGCTGGCTTTAGGCACTTGTCTAACCCAGGCCTGAGGGGAAGGCTGCTGTGAAGAGGTTCTGTAGCAGTTATTGGCAGGCACAGCACAGCACCGCCATGCACAGCATCCTGACACCCGATGCTTGCCCCAGCCATGCTGAGGGTGTGAGGAGCAGGACAGCACTGTCACTGTGGTGGCGTGGGCTGAGGACCCAGTGTCCCACAGGTGAGCCTGTCACAGCCAGGTGCCAGCACGCCTGCAAGGACAAGTACACGGTGTTCATTCCCCTGCTCTCAGCACCACCTCTGCTCTGCGAGTACCTTCAATTAACCCCACGGCAATTTCTCAGCTGGAAGCAGCACCCTCCCACCCAGCCCTGCCAATGGTTAGCAATGTGCTTGGGACTGTCAGCACCTAATTATCTTACTGATTTTTCCTCCAAAAGTTTCTAGCTTTGTAGCCGATCAAATCTGAAAAGGATGCTTTTTGCAGAGGTGCCCTCCTTCTTGCTGCTGCCCCGTCCAAATCCACAAGCCTCCCTGTGGGCTGCAGAGAGCGGTTTGCGGAGCTGCGTGGCACTGCAGGGCTTACGAGCTGGCTGGAAATATGTGAAACTTATTTCCAATGATCTTTAGATAACCACTGAAAAGTGTATAGTCAGTGTTCATTTAAGAACAGCCCTGGCAGCAAAACAAGGAGAAACTCTGGGTCACCTAGTCAAAACACATCGGGAGTTTTCCTTTGCCCCTCCTGGGACACAGCACTGCCTCTCCATAACAGCTGTTCCGTTGTCTTTCTCACACGGACCCCAGCTACTCCTGCCCACAAGTGCTCGGAAAGGGAAACAGCTCTGCTGGGGGAACACTAATCTGCAGATTTGTCTGTACTGCACTGTAAGAGAAGGAATGGGGGGAGCCATGAAACGGAACCCAGC
>NW_008604631.1:0-44782 GCF_000691845.1 Merops nubicus | reverse complement strand
GGCGCGGGGCGCTCCTGCCCGGCCCTGCCGCCCCCCGGGTGTTCGGGCGGCTGAGGAGCTCCCGGTGGGGCTCCTGGTGGGGTACGGGCGGCCGCACAGACCCGAGCTGCACCGGCTCTAGGGTTCCAGTTTACAGCCCCGCTGGACACTGGGGACAACACTGTATTGTACTGGGGGAGCTGATAGAGGCACCCATTCGTCAGTGAGTTAATCTGCAGGTTGGCGACTGGTTCGGGCTAGGGTGGGGTCGGGCCACGGAAACTTCATGTGGCGTCTGCTGCCTGCACGGATCCCTTGTGGATTGCAGTGCGGCTGCTTTGTGCAGCTTGGCTGTGAGATCTATTTACCATGGCAAACCCCAAAAGCAGTTAATTTTGATCTGTCCGTCTGTCTCACTTTTTGCCCTTCCTGCCTGAGACATGAGGTGAAAACTGCACTTGCGAGGTCTTTTCGGAAGGACCTGACAGCTGAGCAGAGGAGAGGTTCTTGCAAGAGGAAGTGGTACCTCGTGGCAGAGTTAACAGCTGGAGCTGGTGGAGTGGACACACTTCTGGGCAGACGAGCCCTGTCAGCTGTACCTGTAAATCTCTCCTGCCAGCTCTCGAGTGCTGTGGCTACAGGCATAGCTGTAGCAAACAGGGTAACTGCAGTTTAGGAAAAATAAAACCACACTCAGTTTGACTCTTTCCTTCCCTCCCTGTGGCTACAAAACCCTAGCTGATTAAGAATGAATTTTTCCTTCAGGTTTCTGGAGTCAAATGGTAGAGGCTCGGTGCGTCGA
This sequence comes from Merops nubicus, assembly GCF_000691845.1. Lineage (NCBI taxonomy): Eukaryota > Metazoa > Chordata > Aves > Coraciiformes > Meropidae > Merops > Merops nubicus. Next base: position 44,001 of record NW_008604631.1, on the reverse strand, counting down.
TGGGAGTAGGAATCAGTAGGTCTGTTGTGCTGTGCCGAAGCCAAGTCCGTGTGGCGTTTTTCTATCGGCTGCCTGCTCCTCCCAAGTTGGTATCATTTGGTTGATGAATGTGTTCTCGTATGGTGCCCATCTGTGTTAATACCTGCCAACTCCTTGGAAAAATTTGCATATTTTTCTTCTGTGCCTGCTCCATGCTTACTGGTTTCACCAGGAGTGCTCAGCCATTAGCAGACCTGAGGAAGGCTTTGTTTTAGGGCTTCAAGACACTGTGCAGAATCGTTAGTTGTAACACAGCTTCAGCTATTTAATAAAAGTATGATGTTTTCATTGGTTGTGTTCCACTGGCAGCATAGGTTGCACACATATTCAAGAGTTTTGGCCAAGAGTTATTATTTCCCCTTGTTTCAGAGGGGTTATACTGCTGGAACTCAAATGCAGCGTGTGGTAGGTGAGAGATTAAATTAAACGTTCTCAGAATTTCTGAATGTACAAAAATTGCTGTTCAAGAATTGTCAGTATCCTCTACAGGTAAATGCTGGAGATTATGGATTTATATTCATGCTATTGCAAAACTATGAATAGATGGAGATTTTAGTACAATTTACCATAAACTCCAAGGAGGGGATGTGGTGCTGTGAGATCACTGGGAGGATAATCTGCACCCATTTCCCATTTGACACATATTTAGGTTGTTAGTTTTGAGTGGAGTAGATCTGGAAATAAATGTGATCACAACTTGTCCATCTTTATTGTGCCTTTTTGGTAATAACCAATTCTGGTTGTGGTGTGTTTGTTTGTGTTTTTTTTTTTTTGCTTCCTTGTTACAGTAGTGGAAACTCCTAGAAACTTATCAAATTTTTTATCTAAACCTATATAGAGTGTTGCTATTTGGTTTATGTACAGTTTTAAGACAGTTATTTTCACCAAGTATCAATGATACGATTGCATGTGTTACCATCATGGTGGTGCAAGTGAGAGATTAGTGTGGAGGTCGTGAAGGGGCAGAGGACAGGGAGGTAGGTAGTGGACCTGCCATCAAGCAGCAGATCTTTATATATCATTACATCTTTAAGGTGACTCAGTAACGCTTCTTGATGTATGTCTGAATTCACTGGAGCTGGACCCTGGGTAGAGCACACATCAAGTGGGATGGGTCTGGAGGTGTTAAAAGTTTTCAGAATCTTGGCTGATGCCCTTTTTGTTGCGGAGGGTGTTGTAAATTTTAGCTGGTCTCTGCTGGAGTACATGTCTTAGGACCACTGCCAGAGGGAGCTGTCTCTCGTACCCTGGCGTGCCAGCTGTCACTGTTCCTCCAGCTTGCTGGATAGGCACTTTACAATTGGAATTAGCTGAAAAATTCCCACCTTTTGCATGGGAAATAAGGTTGTTCTTTGCAAGAAGTGTCAGCTCTGTATTCAAAATCTGACAATTTCTTCACCCCCCCAGGTTCTCTTGGTGAATTTCAGATTTATTTTCTGCCTTCAGAGCTTTCCAAACAATTTTAGGTGTGACACAGAAGGGGAAAGATGCTAGAAGGCAATTGAATGATGACTCCAACTCACCCTGGGGACAAGACAACTCTTCATGAGTTATATGGGTATTTTCCATTTTAGGAGGTCTGACTGAATCTCTTGCTAGAAACATTAGAAAAACAAATTTCTGCTGGCAGGTTTTTCTCTTTGGGATACATAAATAGGAAAATGACATAGTTGACAGAAGCCTTCCTTAAAAATAAACAAAAGACCCCAACAACAAAAGCACACAAAATCTGAGGCAGGGAAGATGAACTTTGCCTTATTTTTGCAAAATAACGTGATGATGTGTCCCTTGTGCTGTACCTCAAATGCCAACCTATTGGAAGGAGATCAGGCGCTTTTTAATTCTTGGGGTTTTTTTTGGCTCCATACCCTTTTTTTTTTTTGTTGGGAAGCTTGTGCTAAACGTGCTGTCTGGTTAATGAACCTTTGCATTGTCTGAGTTTTGGCAGAGCTTGCCTATGTGCTGGCAAACCTGCCCTCCTCACTTAAACTCCCTGGTTGGTTGTTGGTAGGGAAAATGAATGGTGCTGCTCTCCAGTGCTGAGAAGCACTGTAAACAAAACTTTGGAGATGATCTGGGTTTTAGTTGGGTTCGGGAGGCTGTTTGTTCCTGAGGGAGGAATGGCAGTGAGGACTTTGGTGTATTTTCCTGTTGCCTGTGTAGCCTTTTCTGAAAAGGAAAAAAACATGCTACAGTATTTAGCATAGCTGGATATATAGCAATGTATAGCTGATTTTCCCCTGCTATTTGCTTGGAATAGTTTCCCCCTTCATTCTCCTGCCATGTGCTATCTGGATAACCAAGTGCAAGCTGATTATTGCTCTATGCTCCTGGATCTTCTGTCAGTGTACAAAGTATCAGTCTTGGGGTTTTATATGACAGCCCATTGTTGTTTTATCTGGTGCCTTTCCTGTGAAGTCAGTTTGCTTACTAGTCCTTAGCCTGCCTATGCTTTCATAGATGTGCTTGCTTTCTTCTCTAGGCATCCCACCTGCAGTGAGTGGAGGGGACTGTGTGCCATTCAGTGCAGGCAGGAGCTGCTCTGCTAGGCTGGGGTCACACTGGTGATGTGCTGATCATTTTCAAGATGAAAAAAAAAGTAAAGGAAGAATAATTGTTATCTTCATCTTACCTGAGACAGGTTTAAGAAACTAACTTATTCTAAAACATTTTTTTTTTTTGTGTTTTTTTTTTTTTTTTCCCCCCCTCACTGGATTGGAATGTTTTTGCTCCATTTTTCAGCTCATGTTTTAGACTTCTACTGTACTCCTGTGGTTGCTAATAAAGGTTAGATCCTCAGACTTGCCTCCCATCTGTGATCCTCTCAGTTACACATGCAGCACTGTAAGATTGATAGCTGCTTGTTTCTTACAGAGGGCTGCTGCCTACCTTTACTCAAATATCAGAACAACTCGGATCACATGAGATTTATGTTTTCCTCATCATTGGTTTTGATGGAAGATTCTGTTTGAAAATCAATGCAGCAGTCTCCCATCCTGCGACTGATCCTTGCTTTCTTCCCTGCTTATAAAGGGAAATATGATCTGCGAAGCAGTGGGTGTGTGGCATTCCTTTGATGGACCCCATATACTGGTTTTAAATTATTCTGTTTGGGATACAGAGAACTAGAGTTCATTTGACAGCCACAAGAATCTGGCCCTCGTTTAATTGCATGCAATGAAATCCATCCCCCAGTTGCAGGCTTGAGCCCTGCCATGCTCTATCTTTTTGTTGGTGTCCCTATAAGCTTTTCATTGATTTCCATGGGACTGCAATCATCAGTGTGAGTAAGTTTACACCGGTCCCTCTTCTCAAAGGTACTGGTAGCCTGGAGCTGCTTTAAGTTGGGAGTTAAACTGCTGTTTGTATCTTCTGAAAATTTTCGTGTTTAGTGAATATTAAGCTTGCTAGAAGAGCAACTTCTTCTGTGACAGTATGTATTCGTTTAGCTTTTTGCAACAACTGCGTGCTGACCTTAAGAAATAAAAATCTGTTACTGAATATGTTCAAGAAAAAATTACCCAGCACTGTCAACAGTAATGCCTTACTGAATTTTGAATTATCAGAATATTTATTACTCCACAGTTACGATTTGTACAGGTTATGTTTTTATAAGCATTTTTTTTTGTTACTTTGAATCAATATTGGCAAACTGCTGGCTTTCATAACATTGGCCATCTGTATTAATAGATGTAAAAATGTCATGACTTGGTTAAAGTCTTTTTTTCAGAGATAAAGTCAATGTGAATGGAAAATTTATTTTTCCTTTAGAAAAATGCATATAGAGCACAAATGCCCCGTGCTTTTTATGAACAAATCTGTACAGTTGATTTGATGGAACTAGTATGTCAATTTTATCTCTATAAGGTGAGCATATTTCTGCATTCTTAAATTCTTTCCATTACTTTTCAGAAGTGACAGGTAGTTTAGCTTGTACGGTACCATGTAACTAACTCTAAAAGTGGTTCAGAGAATTGGAAGAAATTAGATCCATGTTACTTCTCCCAAAGCCAACACTACTGTATTTTGTTTGACTCTGATGCCAGATATACTGCATCAAATCCTGCCTGACAAAGCTGCTGCGGTTGTCCTTGTGTGAATGTCATTCCAGAACAGTGTATTTTTTTTAAATTTTTTTTTTTCTCTCAAGCCTTTTGGGCTGATGTACATGTATTATGTATCAACTCTAAGGTGATCCTGAGGGAGTGAAGGACAGGGTCGGGGGACACAAGGGTTTGAATATGTTGGTTTTTCTTGCAGACTGTTGCTGTTGTTCAAGGCAAATGTTTGAGTTCTGTGTGTGACTTGTCTGAAGTGTCAACATACATAAAATCAAGCAAGGATGCATGGGTAAAGGGCCCAGTTCAAATCAATGAAAAAAGCAGAAGTTTTCCCCTTCACATCAAGGAAATAAAATTAAGTTTTATACTCATATAGACTTGGCGTGTCTGGAATAAAGATAAAGAGATGTCTGTGGTGGGTCATTTAGATTCAGCAGCCACCTACTACATTTCAAGGATAACGTTACAAAGCACGTTCGTGTTTTGTTGGATGTTCCTGTTCCCTATGGAGCCCATTCATGTAAGATCTTTGTGGATGGGGAGTTATTTGTCCTTACAGTCACAATTCAAACTGTAGAGTTCAGTTAATTCCTCATTATTTGTGTTTCAGTATCCAGGTTTATAGATAGCGTGCTTTTGTTGTGGGCAGACTGTGTGTGACAAAGTGGTGTTTCTGGCACAAGCCTCATGCTATAGAAGATGAGACCACCAGAGACTACAGCAAAACAGTGAGAGAATTCACTTCCTAATTATCTCTGGCTCATACCTCCAGCCAGAGAGATTTTCTTGGATTCCAATTTTGTGAACATAATCAGCAGAGGATGCCGTGTGTTCCCCTTTCATGTAATTGTTTGGCACCTGAAACTAAGGTTTCATGAATAAATCAAAATTCTGCTGCGTATACGTTTGGACTCTTGTGTTGCTTCTCTTGTATAATGTTATCCCCCATTTTTCATTTAATATCAGATCGATGAATGTGGTTTGTTGGCCTGCCCTTGCCACATGCTCCTTAGGGAGTTAGTTGATGGTGAAATTGTCTGGAGTAGATCCATTCCCCCCTGTCACACTGAAGTCATAGGTTTTCATATGAATGGCCTGTGTTAGACTTCAGCTCCCTCCTCACTGTCCTCTTGAGTTCTCACACCAACTGCAGCATCACTAGGAAGTACCTAATGAAAGGCAAGCAGTGCACAAGTAATGTGTGCTTGTGTATCAGGAGTAAGTGCACACAGGGTGATGATCATCCACAGCAGTGTGCATCCTCTGCTCTGCCCACTCTGGGATGCCCTTTTTGGTCCCTGGGGCCTGGTGGGGAGCCTCTTGCACAGGACATGGGAATTGCAGGTTGTTTGTGAGAGCTGGCTTGTTTTACCTGTTCTGCTCTGTGAACTTGCAGGGGGCTGAAAAGCTCTGTACTGCTAAGCCTTGGAGAGCCCCAGCGGATGACAGGACTCTCACTTCTGTGACATACAAGCAGGGCTTTGACTAAACAGCATGGTATAACATAGGTGCAACACAAGCACTGTTAATTTGGAGCAAGCAAACTTTGTGTCCATATGAATCAGGAAGCTTTTGGCGTTATTAATTTGACACATTAGAAATGAGCTCCTAAATGAGGCATTAACATTTAGCTTGTAAACCTTGGAAGGGAAGTTATTTAAAAGAAACTAAATTAGATGGCTGCCACTGGAAACTCTGGAGTAAAATATCGTTCGAGTGTACTGGCTGACATTGAGGCTAGATTTGGAAACTTTAGTGTTTAAATTCTTTTTTTCTTCCCCACTTCTTGCAAATTTGATACTCTGGATTAATAAAAGCTGAGTGTGAGCACTTACAAAATGCAACCTTTTTTTTTTTTTGTCAGCGTGTACAAATGCATGTGCACCCACCCATCCAAATTTGTAGCTGGCAGTCTAGGTAATCCAAATGCATTGTCTTCTCAAGTGCAAACCCTTTTCTCCTAAAAAGGCTGCTGTAAGGAATGTGAAGTTCTTTGTTATTAAAAGAAATCCCCAAAGTCCAAAGGGCTCCACATCAGTGCCTTTGTTGTTTTACTAATTGAAATGTATAGTCAGTATGGTTTCTCATTTCTTTTATTTCTTCTTAACTTACACATGTTTGGAAACATCCAGCTTGAGAGAAGTAATGATTTTATGAATTCCTTCTAGGCTGTGGAACAGCAGGAGTTTTTATGGGGGTATATCAGCTTAAAAAGTAAGAGTGCCTCTTCAAGGTAGCCTTCATCTTGTTTGTGCCAGGCTGTAGAGACTGACGGATGACTTTGCATCCGTTACTATCAATCACTGCTGCAATGGCTTCACACTCCTATGAAAAAAATTAAAAGGTGTTGGGGGAAATGGAAAATACAAGCAATGCAATGGAGCAGAATTTCTCATGGCACTGTGATTCCAGGGGTTTGGGAGATGTTAACTCTATCCAACGGATGTCGTGAAGGTAGGTGGACTGTGCCATGGGAAAATGGGTGTGAAATGCTCATACCCTGTAAATGCTGTCTGCTTTTCATTTTGCAGTGAGAAGTAGCCTTCATTTTAAGGCTGTGAGTAAAGTGATCTGTGTGTGGCTTTGCAGGATCCAGTTCTCACTCTCCCTTTTTGGTAGGTGAAAGAGGAGGATATGGTCTTTCCCAGCTGTGCTTATTTTTCAGAGGTGCTGCTGCTGCTTTGAACATTATCCCTGGCTAAAAGATGCTGTCCTTGATAATCTTAATAGGAAATGATTACATCTTTTTATGTCAATTGGCTGAGTGGTGGGAAGCGGTGGTTTTTAATTGCAGAGTCCACGCATAATCCGCAAGGAATCAAAGGCTTTGTTGGGTTTCAATCAATTTCTCAAACACATTGCACTCTAAAAAGCAGAGAACTGTGTTGGTGTGTTTTTTTTTTTTTTTTCCCCTAGTTCTTGTTCTTTTTATTTTAAAAGCCATTGCATTCTATTAATTTTTAAGACATTCCTACAATTCAGGATACATTTTTTTTAAACAGTAAAATGGTGGATTTCAGGACCCCCTGAGAGTAGTGCCTTCTGAATTCATGTAACAAATGACATGGTAGCTGGTAATTTTCTTGACTTTTTGGATCATAAGTGACTATATAAGGGAGTCAAAAAGTTTAAAATGGATAACTTGTAGGGATTTTTGGATTAGGGAAAGTAGACATATAATTAATAAGGTGCCTATAATTGGATCCTGCAGATGATCTCTACTGTAATACCTTGCCTTAAAACACAGACCTTTCGGTAGTTAAAATCCTTTTAAAGACTATGTGCATTATTGTGCTTTACAGTTGATTGATATGCAGGCAGAACAAAAATGTCTGTATTATCTGAAGTGGTCTGACATGAAATAGCACATTCTGCACCCACACTGGTGGGTACAAGGAGCCAAATGTGTCCTTCTAGTAATCTGTATTTTTACACTCTGTGTTAAAAGTGTGAGCAGAGAATTTATAGTAACTGAGGGGGAGGGAATTAACACTTTTTAAACACTTGGTGATTAATAAAATGTGTCAGTTTGGGTCATAAATATAAACCTGATAAAGCCTGTCTTATGTATTTTTTGTCTTGATTAACTTCTAAAATATATTTGAGCTTCCAGATGGGGCTAAGCATTTTACCTTTGGAGTTAAGTGTGTTATGTGTGCACATAATTACGAAGTTGATGTAACTGCTAATCAAGTGGGACAGATAGACCAGAGAATCAGGGTGGCTATTGATACCTGCCTCCCAAGCATTGCTGTTTCCCACTCTCTTGGTTTAGTAATCCTTGTGGGATCAGTAAGATGGATGTTGTGCAAAGTTCATGCCACTGTTGCACTGGCAATCTTGTGGACCATGCTGGCTGATCTCTTCCTCTTCATCTTCCTTCTCTTCCCAAACTAGACTTGGTGGTCCTTTGTGGCAAATTTAGGGAAGCTCAAATAGGATGAACGTGGCTGCTTGCTGGGCTGTTGAATTTGGGGTTTTGTTTTGGGCAAGCCATAAGATTTTATGAATTTTTCTGAAAGGACTACATTGAGTGGTTTGAATTTGCTGGTGGATTGGTTGTATGAGGTCTGGATGATTGCCTGCAGGAGCTGATGGCCACTTTTCGGTGGATTTTACTGAGCACTGGGTCAAGATTACTGTGCCAGAGCAGAGGCTTTTTGAGTTGCAAAAAAGGTACACATCCCTCTTGGTGGTAGAAATACAGGAATACTGAACTGTTTCTCCCCTGTAAATCTAGGTTAGCTCCATTGACTTGGTTATATCTATTCTAGATCAAAGCTACTGTAATTAGAAGCAGAGTTTGTCCCTCTGTCTTCCTACAGAGCAGTATACAATAGAATAACAATTTTACTTTTCTCCTTTCCCACTTGTCCTTCACAAAGTACTTCTGCATTCAAGTAAATGGTAGCTTTTCCCCCACAGAGATACATGCTTGAGATATTGACGAAAGTGCTGTCTATTTTCATTAGTTTCAGTGGAAATGACATTGACAGATAAGCTATATGTAACCATTAGCATGCAGGCCATGAATATGATCGAAGTCTTCTGGTCCTGCTGTAGAGCTTCTCTATCCCACACAGAAGAGGCTATTAACATTTCTGGTGTGACAGCAGAAGTGTAATAGCATTAAAAAAAAAAATCTGAGAAAAAGTTAGGGCTTCTGGAGGTGTTCACTTTTGAATACTAAAGGAGCTGAAATGCATCATATAGGACAGTTATGATTTAATTAAAATCATCTCCATATTTGACTGTCTTGATCCAGTTTTGGGTTTTGTGGTGTGTTGTGTTTTTTTTTTTTTTTTTTTTTTTTTTTTATCCCCCCTCACCAGTGTTTCTGCTGAGTCTTTCCCCATTCTGTTGCCTGTTTCCTGAACACTTTCCTTAAGATCTTCTGGAGTGAAAAGGTGAATTTTTGCAGAGGAGGCCAGGACAGTTTGCAAACAAAAAACACATACACATGGGGCCACTGTGTCCAAATGATTAGTAATGCACAAAGTCTATACATCAGTATAATGTTAGCAACTTAGAGCCTCATCTATCTCAAGAATGCTGTAACCAGTGTGGTAACATGTTGCTGTGAGAACTCTTTGTGCAAGTCTCATTCCCTCCAGTGTGGCTGGGCACCAAGGGGAAACAGGCCATTATTTTTGCATGTCCAAACTAGCTTGGGTTGTTTTCCATTGCCAATCTTTACATAGACTTTTTCTCCCTTCATTTTAGCTTTGTTCATACTCTAGACCTTTTGCTTGTTCCTGCACTTATTGGGGTGTGATGTGACCAAGAGAGATTTATTTCATGCTTTCTTTTCAGTTGTGAGGGGTCCTCTTGTTATCAAACTGTACCTTAACTGCTCTTACCTCGCCAGAATGGTTTATGCCTGGTGTACTTCTCCAGCATTGTGGGAGCCTGAAAACACTGCTGGATGTCAAGCAACGTGTGTTTGTATATCGGTTAATGGCAAGTCTGTGCTTTCCTGTTACCTGCTGCAGTTGAAAGATTTCACTAGCAGCCAGTTGGGAGCAGTAGTTCTGGAAATACTTGAGAGTATGGGCCCAAGTCTACTTCTGCAGTGGTAATACTTTGCTTTAATCAGAAGGCTCTGAAATGTTCCACAAAGTAGGTCCATGTTTTCTTTTTCACCCCACAGCTAGAGAAACAGACATGGAGAGGAAAGGTATGTGTGCAGGGGTTTGGCTCATGGTTTCCCACTAGATTAGTGGCACACTCGGGAATAAAACTGGAGAGTAGGATGGTTTTCTGGAGTGTGATGCTTTGCCTGATCTAAGAGCTCCAATCTTCTGGAGTCTGCAATGCAAACTAGATGTCAGGCACAACCCAAGTCCCAGTACTCAGCCCAAAGGAGACCACTGCAGCCCTATCCTGGTATGGTTTAGGCTTGTGGGGAAGAGTATTGTGGAAAAATCCTCCTGTTGCAGATACTTAAGGATTTGAGAGCTCCTTCTCTCTTTTACAAGGTGTGTTGTCTTCATGGGACCATGATTTGTGACCCAGGGCATCTGAGTCCTCGTACTAAGTTATGGACATATTCTGCTTAGTTGTACTACAGAGCTGAGATGTAAAGGCAGAACACAGTGAAAAATTAGAAGCAAGAACTGTTTATGTTTAGATTTCTAAATGTTTCTGTAAGTCTTCCATGTGCATGCCCTGACAAACGTTGAATGGCCTTTCTTTTCTGGATCAGAGTCTGAAGGCATACTTGAGGAAAGAATATCAAAGGCTGTCACTAGCTCTTGGGAAAGAATTCTTGTTATTTGCTTCTAAGGGTTTGGCATTGCATGCCAGGCTTGAAGTCAGTTGCATAAACAGGTCTTGGATGCAAGCAGCAAAATATCCACCTTTTCAGCCTGAGTACAGCAAAGTTTGCTGTGTAGGAAGCATCTGACACCTTTAGTGATTCCATCGCTTGAGAGAGGTAGTCACAGATGAGGAGCACAGTGTTGCCTAATGGAAGAAGGACACTGCAGCTCAGGAAACTGGGTTTCTCCTACCACTTCTTTCCTGCCCCATGCACACAGCTTTGTTCTTCAGCTACCTTCTTCCTTGCACTACCTAAGCAACAGGCAGGTTTTTCTTAATTTGAAAAGGTTATTTTCTTCATAGTGTTTAACAGGAGGAGTAGTTGTCTAGGTAAAAGTGTCATGGCAATGCCATTGTACAAATGTCTATTAAAATGTCATGTTATGGTTTGGAGGTAGACAAACACAGGTGAAGGCCATGCCTGTGCTTAGAAATCTTTCCGGAATAGCAAGCCTGTCTCACTCTAGGTAGTGTTGTGCTTGGGCAGCTTTTGCCAATGCAGGTTTTACTGGATTGATGATCAGTGTAGGTGACAAAAAGGGCCTGCCTCTTCCCTTTTTTTTATCTTTTGCCTTTGTGCCTTTGTGTGCAGGTCTACTAGGGATTTTGCCAGCAAATCTAAGATTATTAAAAAAAAATGGCAAGAGCATATAAAATAAAATTGCACCCCTTCTAAGGTCTTCTTATGTTACCAAAGCTCTTAACTGTTGATCAATTGACAGTTAATCAAATTATCTATTCTGGATTCTTACTCGCACATCTATGATTAACGTATTACAGTATCACAGAATGCTTTGGGTTGGAAGGGACCTTTAAAGGTCATATAGTCCAACTCCTCTTCAGTGAGCAGGGACATCTCTAAGTAGACCGGGTTGCTCAGAGCCCCATCCAGCCTGACCTTGAATGTTTCCAGGGATGGGACTGTAAATTAAAATATTGCCTCTCTGTAAAATATAATGTCCCTGCACCTCACTCATTCTTATTTTATTGCAGTTTAATGGTAAAAGTTCCTACCACTTATCAAACTGTGAAGGACTTTCATCCAGAAGAGACGGTGCAAAGACTGGAGTTCGTATTCAAGTGGACCGCAGCAATTAGCTGACAGGACGGAGGGGTTGATTCCTGCTTTGCTTTTATCTCTGTCCTTGGTCTTCTGCAGCACCAGGGCACACTCTACCTTTGTAGCTCTGCTGAAATAGGCCTGTGGTGGGCACAAGTCTATTGTGCCTGACTTGAAGTGGCAATGTGGACACACGTAATAGAGCTTCTTTGAACCTGTTCAGTTCAATGTAGGTGGGGGGTACACCCAGCACAACAGAATAGCAGGTTATTACTGAAAACAGTTGCTGGCTACCAAAACTGGTAATGCTGACAGATTTATTCAGACTCAAGTGTGAGTCTTTGCTTGACTACAGGTAGCACTTCACTTCTGCATTGCTTTAAAATGGGCTTGTGTCCACATCAGGCTTTGTGGGAGCTCCGAGGTATGCATGGACAGAATACTGGTGCTTTTATTTCTGCTGAAGTTAAGGGTACGTACGTCCCTGTTGGTGGCACAGGTGTGCCAAGCACAGATTGCCCATAGATTCCCACTTGTGTTCTTCGCTGCCTGTCTCCTGTTGCTTTATACCAACACCAGGAGTTTGTGCTAGGTAAATGGATCAGCTGGCCTCCTCCTGGGATAGGCAGATATCCGCCTGTGTAGGCATTAGGCTGAGGTGCCACTATGAGCAGTGTGGATTTGCAGCATCTATGTCAGGATGAGCTGTGGCCCAGCATTTTTCTTGGATAGGGCTGCTAACAATGACTTACCTGGGTAATCTGCTTTGCTGGGAGACTAGGTTGCAGTAAAATGACCAAATCAGTAAAATTAACTTTCTGCCTAGCATATGCCCATAACCAGTCAGGAAGCGATTGGCAGGGCCAGGAGTTGTACCACTGTCACCAGGACCATCTCTCCCTTCCCATCATGCACAACCCTATGCAGGTGACATTGCCAAAGGACACGGTTGCTCAGGAGGAAACCTGGAGCTTAGGAGGTCAAATGGACATCAGATGAATTGTCTTATACTGTGGTGTGTGATTAAACTAGAGGTGTAAATCATTAATAAATTATCTGGTATTTTCCACCTCTTTTTTGTTCAGGTCCAGAAGATTTTTACTCCCTGGTCAGAAAGTTAATATTTTACTTGTAAAATTTTAATGAGTTGTTTTTACTGCAACTTTGCTTCTATTTATTCTGTTTCTTCTTTTAACATGGGGGAACATAGGTGACAGGGAGCAGCAGGAGTAGTGCTCCCCTTGAGGGAGGGGAGCTGGGGGTGAGCCCTCAGTGACAGGGTGCAGCCCCATGGCACCAAAGCAGGATGGTGACAGGCTCTGGCTGTGGTCTCAGGTAGCGTAAGGTAACAAGCTGAGAATATAATCACCCAGAAAAGAGGGCCTTACTGTAAATAAAGGTCTGATGCCCATCCAAGAAGACCTGCCATTAAGTTTGTACATCAGGTGAAAAGGTTGGGCATAGGGCTGCCCAAGACACAGCTTAGGTCAGGACCTGGGTGGTCAGGGCAGCTAAGGTCTGTTGGTGCCTTCAGGGCCCTGGCAGTAGGGTTTGCTAGCTCCTTTTCATGACTTACTAACTTAGCAACTTCTGAAGAAGCTCTTGTGACAGTCATCACAGATGACCTTGCACTGCAGAGGAACCCAGAGACAAATAAGCAGAGAGAAGAATTTGCTGTACCAGTTGTTCCATCACCATGATCATAAGGGTTTTGTGCAATGAGTTACAGTTAATTTTGGCCTTTAGACTTTCCCAGTCTTGGGTGTTAAATGCAAAGATGCTTTGGGGGCAGGGGAGGAAAAGCATCTCAAACCACAGCATGAAAACACGTAGCGGTTATAGCCAGGAGCACTCCATGCTTGCTGAGCAGCTCCTTATTCAGACCTGCTGAAGTTAATTACACTTAAGATGACCCGAACAACATGTAGTGTAATCCTGGGATTTGTGGCATTGTAACAATATTTGAGCCCACAGTTTGGGAAGAGATGGGTCTAAGAGGGTAAAAGTTGGGTAGGTTATGAATGTGTAGAAGATTTGATTTTTTTTCTGTTGAGATGGAGGAGGCCCTACTAGGGGAATTTATTTCACCATGAATGTTTATTCAAAGGTGAACTAGTTATTTTCTGCTAAACAGATACACATAGCCTGGCACATGTTCGTAGAGGGGCAGGACTGACCGTCCAAGCATGCAGTCCCTGGCAGTGTTAGCCAGTGACATGCAAGTACATTGAGGGTCATGGCTTTTGTTGCTTCCTCTTCTGCAGTGAACCCGCTGCCCTCTGTCTGTTTTGTTGGCTCTGGTGGCACTGGCATGCAAACTACACCAGCATGCTCCTCCATGCTGGGCCATTCTTGATGCTGGAACTGGTGGTGAAGCAGGCGAAACCTGATCAAAGCACGTACCTAATTGGATTTTCAGATCATGCTTTAAAAATGTTGGATTTTCAAATGCTCCCATTAGTGGGCATTAGTATTGAGGAGAAGTGTGTCACCAGGTAGTTTTTTTGAGTCAGAATTTTAAGTATAATTAAAAAGAGATTACTGAACTTAATATTATTAAAATAAATGCTTTCATTAAAGAACACCACTGGAACCTGTGGATAGATGCAGGATGTGTACTGACCCACTGCCTGCAGCTTAATGTTAAAACAAGAGAAGTGGTTTTGCAAGTATGGAAAAAGGGAGCTGATGCTCACTGAGAATTCCTTATTTCTGGTGCTTCACAATATTCTTTTGGAGGAAGGGGACTGTAATTCCAAGGGGGAGAGCAGAAGAAACATACGTGGGTACAGCCAAGAGATGTCACCCTAACTAGCAACAGATTCCATGGTTTGCATTGGAATAATCAACCAAGAAGTAAAATTATAATTATTAATTTAATTTTTTATCTTTTCCCTATGTATCCTAGTTAGCTTGCAAGTGAATATTCTTTTGCAGTGTTACTTGTCAGTCAGGTGCTTTGCTCTCTGCCAGTCACCACCTTAGGGTTTGGTTATCTGTGCTATTATCAAATACTTCAAATTAAATGGGATTTAACAGGTACAAGTGAGAGCTGTTTATTTCCAGTAGTGAGGAAAAGTTCCCCTAATTCTCAATTATGTGTCACTCAATTCCATTATGACAGGAATCTGTTAACCTTGTCTTATGAGCAATTTAGTATGCCACTTTCTACTACTAAAGGTTGCATTTTTGTGATGCTTTATTGATTAATATTGTTTGTGTTTTACCGCTGGTTGTTCTCGGCTGTAATTTCTGCCTCGTGCTTGACTGCTTTTCCCTTTTCCTTTTACTGAAATACATTTTTCAGGGTCAGTATCTTAAAGAAGACATGTCCACTTGTGCATTGGACTGGGAAGTGTAAGTAATTACTTGAAAGAATGGCCAGAAAGAATCAGAAGCCGTAGGATAGTTTCTTAAGACTGTTCTAGCAAGATTGAATGAGAAGTGAGATTTGCTTAATATTTTTATTTTATATCTTTGTTTTTTATTTTATATCAATGTTGCTGTAGAACAGCAATAACATAGACAGTCATGCTGCTGGGCTTTGCCAGTGATTATGACAATGCTAGAAATGAGCTGCAGGCTACCAGGGTTCCCAGTTCTCTTAAGTGGAAGAGAGGCATGAAGAGAAAACAGATATGTCACTGATGTGAAAAACAAATGCATCTTGTTTTATCTTCCTATAATACAAAAAAAAAATTTCTCCTGATTTATGTTGGTCTGAAAGAGATTTTATGACATCAAAGAGCTTAGTCTTGAGGTTGGAGTTCTGGTGAATTTAAGCCTTAATTGGAGTTTAAGTGGAAAGTTTGTCAAGTGATTTGGCTGTAAAAAGTCAAATCTCAGGAGAGAGAACTTAAATTTATGTCGATTTATACAGTGTTAATCTCTGCAGAGCAGTTCTTAATGCAGGACTGACAATTTGGGTCATGTTTAAAATCGATTCAGAGATTGGTCCTTGATCATTTTAGATCCATTTCCAAAGCTGGTTTGTGAGTTGGGATTGAGGATCAAAGTCTAAGTGTCACTTTCTTTCAAGCTTGAGGGTCAGACTGAAGGGTCTTGTTTTAAAGTGGGGTTTTGTTGCATACTGTAGCTTCAAGTGCAAAATACACCATTGTATTGAAAATCTTGGGTCTTTGAGGCTTAAAGGACTCCTTTAAGATGAAGGTGAAGTTGTTTGTGTACTTCTAAGCATTATAAAAAGAGATTTCAGTAAGAATAAAATAGAGCAAGCAGCACAGAGAACTCTGGCAAAAGAGAATCATTGCTATGGACTGAAAAGATGAGTGTTGAAAGGCAACGGCTTTGCCTGTGTTTGAAGTCATAGCACTTGTGAGTAAGGATGTGCTGCCCTCTCTCAGGGAGGGAAGCTGGGCAGGATTTGTTAGCCTCGAGAGGATGGCAGCTTTGGTAGGATGTAGTCACTTTTAGCTTCTGCAGCATCAATGCACAGGGCTAATACAGTGAGGGAAAGCCAATACTGAGAATGTTTTTAGAAACATCCTTACAGACATGGCTGGAACTGTAAGTGACACCCTTAAATCACCTTTACAGACACAGCTGAGTCATTGGCAGAGCTGGAGAGGAGATGGGAGTTTTCTGTCCTTCTTGGACATGGGGAAAACCATGCATCATGTATAATCATCTTCTTGCCTTTCCTCACCTGTGTGATGTACTACAGCTATTGCAGTGCAGGTGTACGACGTGACAGCTGAGGATGAGCAGAACAGGGCTGTCACGGGGTCACAAGTGGAGGGGGTAGGGAAATGCTGTGGAAAGAATTGAGGGTAAAAGTTAAATGTGCATATGAAGAGGAAATCTGTTCATTCACTTATATTCTCTTTGAATATCTTAGTTATCTGTATACCATCTACTGTGTGTCACCTGCATATTGTTGGCTTTGCCCTGGTCCTACTTGATCCTGCTCCACTGCTCTGCTAGCTCTGGCACTTGCCAGTTTGATCAGGCAGCTCATCAAAAAACGTTATTTTTGGGGGTGTGTGTGTGCATGTGTGTGTGCATTCCAAATAGTGAGTTAATGCCTTGGGCCAGTAGGTCAGTGTGATGTGGTGAGCTGTTGGGGAGACCTGGGTGTGAACAGGCAGTTAGGTCAGAGTTGCTGACACCATGCACAGTCGCAGCCAGATGTACCTTTTAGTGAGCTGTCAGTGTGACCTTACCCCGACTCCCATCAGAGCTGATGAGTTTCAGCAAGAAGCAGATTTACTGTCTGCTTTTATTAAGTTTCTTCCTTCTATTTTCCTTTTCCAGTAAGTCAGTCTTGAGTGGACTGTGACAGAGCCAGTTAAATATCAGGACAGTGAAGAGGCACGTCTGTTTAGAAATTGCAAAGAATGAAACATTTGGCAATAACGGATGTGTCTCTTTTGGCAGGATCCAAAGAGCTCAGAAAGTATTTTGTTGTGTGTGTGTTTTTTTTTTTTTGTTCTTCATTAGTGATCCAAATTTCATCACCACTCCTGTGTTTTGGAAGCTCTTGCAGTGAGATGATGTAATCGCATAAACCCAAGATTTCCTATTTTTTATGAAGGACAGAAGCTTTGGATGCAGACTTAGTGTTGAAACTCTGCTGGTTCTAGGTCACCTTTACACTCTCCCTCAGGCACAGAGAGTGCTGAAAGCCAGGAGGATCTTGTGTTGGTCTGAACTGCTTTAAGTTCTGCATTCAAGCAGAGGCTTCCAAGGAATGTCTTGTTTGTGGACGCAGGTGAAATTAGAAAGATTTAAAAAAAAAATAAAAATTTCAAGCTCAGTGTAAGTTCTCTGCACCTCCAGCGTACCCCCAACAACATATCAGGTTTTGTGGTTAAATGAAATGGTTAAACGTGATAAATTGGAGTGTTTTATTTAAACCAGTCTCTGGTGGCTTTGCACTAGACCCAGAACCTAAATTAAACGTTTTTGGTCAGGTGTAACTCCACGTTGAGTCAAGTCCTTTGCCTTTTGGCATCTTGTTTTTTTTAATCACTAGACTATTTCTCTATATGTGTGTGGGTAAAATTTCTTTGAAGAATGAAAAGTTGCACTGTCAAAGGCAGCTTTGGGGTCCCTGTTAAAAATATTTCCAAATTCAGTTAGTAGGATTGTCTGAGTTCATAAAAATATCTGAACAGCGTATGTAGAACAGGTTTTGGAAACATCTTTCTCCCTTTTCACCAGGTTAGATTTTCAAGCTCTGTGCTTCTGACAACCCCCACAGTAGTTTGCTTGCTTAAGGAAATTGAAACCAGTTTTTCCCAGTTCAGATACTAAATTGAGGAATTAAAACCTGTGACTCCCCATTTTTTAGAAGGGAGCCCATGGCACTGAGCTGAGGGCTTGCTTGGGGCTGGTGTTCTATCTTGCGAAGCTGTCCTGCTTGGCCAAGAGGGTCAGCCAAAGTGATTATGCCATTTCCCTCTGGCACCTTTAATCACAGTTTTCAATAAACAGCTTAATTTCATGCTTTCTTGTCTACTTTGTGTTAGAAAAAAATCAGCAAAATGAGAAAAGAAAAAACTTAAAAGCTTTCTTTTTAAAAAAATAATCTGATAAACTTTTAATTTAAGAACAAATCAAAAGAAAATTTTCTCATGGTTTTGCCATGAGAAAACTACAACAGTCTCTTGGTTTTTTTTTTTTTTTTTAATAACTTGGTTTATATGATCATTATGAGCTGGCTGACCTACAGCATCTGCAATTGCCAGTTCTCCATGAGAAGGTTCAGAGTGGTTGGCAGCTCAGTTGTAGGCTCTGCCTTTTGCTTCCCTGTTTACTGTCATTAGCCTGGCTTGATTAAGCTTTTCAGACTCCACGATTGAGATATTGAGGTTGGAATGTGGCCCATCTGAGAAGTCAGAGAATTACATATGTAAAATATTTACAAAATGCTAATGAGTTCTTAGACCTGTAACTTAATGGTAGTCATATATCTTATTTACTTAATACAAAATCTGGCCTTTTAGGGTGACAACTAGTCCTTCTCCCCAGGCATCCCTGGTTACTCACTAGCTATATGAATCTTAAAGATCATCCACTGAGTCACTCTAGTCCATGCTGAGTGCTTCTCGACCCACCTACTTATCTGCATCTTTTGCTGCTTATTTGTTGTGTTGCTCGGTATAGCTACGGTTATATTAGGATCTCTGCAGGGGGAACCTGTCTACAAAGTAGGACCTAATTCAAACCCAGTCTCTGAAGGAGGCATGCAAACTTGAATTCAGCACTCCTTTGTAAGCCAACCAGTTAAGTGCGAGATGCCTCCTTTCATATTTTGTTGCAGACAGGAAAGAGGCTGGCTTTAAATGATTAGAGTAGCATTTGTTTTGGTGTCTAGACCTCATCAGCACTGTGTGATGGTAGGCCCAATAGGCTATAAAAATAGTAGTTTAAATTCCCTGGACTGCTAAGTGAGTGTCTCATGCTGGCAACATTAGCTTATATTGGTACATTTTGCACTAATGTGCAGTGCTATGATATATTTTTGGTTAATTTTTTTAGTAGGAAATTTGAAACCTCTTCTAAGTTGATGACGCTGAATGATGCTGAGATGAAGATCTAGAATGTAAACCATGTTGATTTTGTTGGTGAATTGTGCATGCAACTTCTGTATCTAATAAAAGTGAACAACACAAATAGAGTCAACATGTTCTTTATGTTGGCTGAGAGAATGCAGGACATTAATGCTGATTTGTGACAATGAGTATAAAGTATTGGCAAATGAGGTGTTCTCTGTATAAATGTGTTTTTTCAACATGCCATGTTTTTCCTGCTGCACCTAATGCTTACAATGAAGTTTAAGAGGTTATATGAATCTATGTTAGTGCTAATGTAATGAGCTGGAAGCTTAGTTCATGTTGTCCCTGTTGTATTTAGGAATTTCCTCTTCATTTCCCCACCCTACTCCTTGGGTATGTGATCACAGCAATGAGTTTTAAGTCATCCTTTTTATCCCTTAAGCTTCTATTGTATGATTTTTGGTTTTAATGTAGTTTGGCAATACCCAAGTTCAGCTGACAAATGTATCGACACCATCTGGGTTCTACAGCAGTGTCTGGTAATAGCTGTCGTTTACACAGTAGTTTCTAGCGTTACATTAATTTCGTGAAGCTCTAGGTAACTTTGAAAGAGCCTAAAAAATGATTTAAACCTGAAACTTCTGAGGGGCTGCATGTATACTGGAAAACTTCAAGGACGGCATATGGAAAAAAACCTGAAACTCACTGGTGTTGGCACACTTTGTCCTTTTCTCCACACTGCAGGAGCAATGTGGTACGGAAGCAAGGAACCTCAGTTTTCTATAAATACATGGTTCTTCACAGATTTCTAATAGTGTTACGGCTGTATGTGGGGGAAGTGAATGGGAGAAGGGAATTTTAAAGGCAAACCCTTTGTGTAAAGCTTTTTGATCCTAAAAATCACGGCTGTGTTTTGATCCTTAGGTTTAATAGGCCTTTGGCCATGCTTACCTTGTGGCAGGTGTCATATGGTCTTTCTTGCTCAAAAACAAGTGTCACCTTTCTCCCAGACAGAAGGCTAAAGTGGCTGGCTCTGCCTTAGCAGAACTGGTGGTTCGAGTTTGATACCGGAATTCTGTAAAATGCTATCTAAAGGACAAGCTTAGAAAGCTGGATTTTACAGCAATAAGGTGTAGCTGCGCTAAAACATTGTGCACGTGATTGAGAAAAAAAAAAAAAGTAATTATTGGAGAAGTTAAATGGTGATGGCTAGGGCATGATAAAGTGATATAGCTTTTAAAAAAGATCCTTTTCATATTACATATATGGAGAAGCGAAGTTGTTACCATGCAGAGGGGTTACCTTTATGCTTTTCACAAAAGAATCATAGAGATGGAGAAGAGATGAAGAGCTTGTGTTGTTGAGCTGCATTTCAAATATGATTATGTTCTACAGCAGATGACTAGCCAAGTACAACTTTGTACAAACTGTTGTTATTCCTAAACCTAACCTGTTTTGCTACAGTTGCCCATTACTAGGCACTGAAGCTCAGCCATGATTCTGAGCGAGGTGTGGAAGGTGATGGGCAGTGTAGTTGGTATCAGCCACAGGTGCTGGAATGCTCTTTGCAAACAAGAGTTTCCAGAAAGCAATTCCCTTCATACAGAGAAGAAGGAACCAGACTGGCCACTTTGAGTAACAGACTGTCTCTCCAAGACAGTCAGAAAGTTTGTTAATCCTTCTGTAGACAAGGGTTGTAGCAAGTGAAAATGTTGAAGATAAAAATTTAATGAAAATTGAAATACTGAAAGGTACTGGGAAAACCAGCAGCAAAAGGCTAATAGATATTTTGTTAATGTGGCAATTTAATACTGAAATAGAATAAATTTCAAATGCTATGAAGCAGAAAAGGCTGCTGGCATATACTTCTTTGTTAAGCTGGTATTGTAGGAATGATAGTTACAGTAAATAGCTTTTCAGGTGTGCAGGTCTTGGTACAGATCAGTGATGACTCTGTGGATGTGGAGTGAAAGAAGGGAAATGAGCCAAACTAAACAGGACCTCCTTTAAAAGTCTCCAGAAAAAGCAGCAGTAGAAAATTTGAATAAACCACAAAGAAGCAGTAAACAGTGTGGGAGGAGATGAGAAGAAAAATCTGATAGTAATATCCCCAAAGTTGCTGCTGAAAGAGGTGTTGAAGTGTTTTACAGATCAGTAAGTTTACTCTGGCCAGAGTGCTTGTTGGGAGTAAATGAAGAAAGGCTTCGTGGCAAAGAGTGGAGACAGCCTGCCAGAGATACTTGCAGCAGTGGCAGATGTTGGGTCCAGATGTGGAGCCTGCTATGTCTCCTAACACAGGGAAACACCATGTGGTAAAAGCTGATTCAGCAGGGAAGCTTTGTAAGCTTCTGATGATGGGCATGATCTCTGGCTTTACGAGTTTGAGCAAATCCAGTTGCTAAGATAAAGCTGTGTTAGAGCAAGGTGAGTTCAAAGGTTTGCCGAGCAGGTATGCACCCCGAGAGCACTGAGCAGTTAAAAAACCCCATCCCCAACCCAACCCTACTAGTGGTAGGCTTTGTAGTCTGCAATAACACACGTGACAGATTTCATCAGCGTTCTCTGTAGAAGAGCAATGAAACACCAATAATAATTAATGTCTTCAAGGGTGAATTTCAATGTGAAGCATACACTGATGAAATGAATGAAAGCTTGAGGGGATGGCTGAGAGATCTGTTTGTCAAACAAAGGCTCATTCTTTCAGATCTGCTATATATCTCCTTGTAAATAGATAGTAGATGTGTAGGTGAACCAATGCTCTCTGATTGTATGTTAAAGACATTTCAGTTCTGATTTTTTTTTTTTTTTAATTAATTGGCGAGTATTTGAATAAAGACCAAAATGTAGTGGAGCATAACAAAAAAGGCTGTGTTTCCCCCCACCCCCCACCATTGTTCCAGCTAATTATTAACTACCCCAGCAGTTCCCAACCCATCCATTCAGTTGAATGGTAGAAAACAGAGAATGAATTTGAGTCACGTGCCTGCGACTTCTGAGTATATTCATTGGGGTGGGAGGTCACCTGGCTTTGTTTCCAGGTAAGCTTGCATCAGGGAACTGTTTGCAGAAACCAAGTACTAAGCCATGGCTCAAACAAAGTGGGTTCTTCACTTTAGTCAAAACTTGCATGTGTTGTTTGCACTGAGGGAGTGCCTCATTTGGGAGTGGAGTCCCAAAGTATCACACCTTGCATATCTATGTCATAAAATTTTGGGATTTCCTTGGTGTATAGAGGAAGTTGACTTCTGAAGCCTGGCATCTGGCTGCAAGAGTAACCTTCTGTACTATCTTCATTGGGTCAAAAGCAGCAAGTAAAGTAACTGCACTAGGACTGCTTTATGGGTCCCCAAGCTTAGAGTATCATGACAAGACTGATGACAAGTAGCTGCTTCCACTCGTGCCCTTGTTTGAAAAGCACAGAGCTCCTTGCTATGAAGTGCCCAGGTCTTTCTTTCAGTGTTAGCTGTAGGTGCTTCACTCTGGTGAGAGCAGTCTGCTGTCTGCAAGCGTGCTGACAGGAATGGCACAAGATGAGGGAGATCGGTTAGAGTTAAAAAGGATAGACAAATACATGTACTTTGGATATGGATAAATTTAGAACCACCAGAAGAGCTTCTGCACTGAAGGAAGAAAAAGACCCCAAAGTTCAGCACTTTTTATTTTCATAAAAGATATATAATTTGGCTATCTGCAGTAGCAAGAAACAATGACCTGTCTTGAACATGACTCCGTAGAGCAACTAATCTGAGTCCTGCTTTCAAGAATAACCAAGCCCTATGACATTCCTGATCACTTTATTCTACCTGGCAAATATATAGGTTATACCTTGAATGATAACACTGAATTTTGGATCTCTATTGTTTTGTCTTGCAGTCTCCGTACCCCAAAGGCTGTTGGGAATGATGTCTTAAATCTGTATCCCACAAAATACCTAACACATAAATAAGCGATGGCTGTTCCTTTTCTTGGCTATTTCACTCCTTGTTGTAACTTTTTTTTTTTTTTTTTTTTTTTCCAGTTTTCTCCTTCCAAAAGCCTAAATACCACAAGATGATGGTACAAGTTCATGGTGATGTTGCTAATGGCTTTCTTTGGCCAAATCACAGATCCTTTTGGGGATCCTCCAGATATTAGTCAGAAGATGGATGTAGACTATAGCATGTCCTGAAAATCTGGAAATCTCTCAAAGATCTTGTTAGGGTTCTGACAGCAGATTTTCACTCTAAATCTCTCCTGTGATAATGAATCACTGCCATTCCCTAAAAAGTTTGTTAAATGAGCAGTTGGGTGGTTCTGTGGCTAAAACCAGTTCAATCTCCCGGATATGGTAGAGCATTCAGATGCTGTGCTGGGTCTTTTCTTGCAGCCTGTTCTTATTAAAATCTGCCAGAAGTCTCTTTGTCCAGCAGCCTGATCCAAGGGCCATTGCTATAATAACAGCACATTGTTCTTCTTACTAGGATGTGCCCATGAGACATAAACTACTGTATAAAAACATTATACTCTTAAAATTGGTTGTTGAGTTGAACAAAAGAAAACAAGCTGTAACGTTAACTGCTTTTTGTCAGAAGAAGGGAAAGCCTAGAAGTCAGTTTAACTCAGTATTTTTGTTCAACCTGATTGAAGTGATCTAATCTAAAAGAAGATGCTACTCTTTGGTAGATCCTGCTTCTGTGAAAGCAGTTTGGAGCAGGGACTGCCACCTCTCCCTTTCTGGAGGCTGCTTAGGACAGTGCTTCTTTGCCCCAAGACTGAGGCTTCTGCAAGTAGATAATCTTGCAAGCATGTGTCTCTGTTATCTTGACTTTGCAGCTGTGTCTCTGATCATAGACTGTACGGTGGGACAAAAACTTGTTCTCTAAAGTTGGTGGCAGTTCTCACTGTCTGTGTGTACCTGTAACAGAAGACTGCTTATTGTCACTGTTATGCCAAAATAAGGCCTGCTTAACATAATAGAACTTGGCAAAGGTCAGATGTGTGAAATACCATGGTAAACAGTAGATAAAGCTTGTGTGTGTTGTATGGTGGGGTTTTTTTGTTGTGTTGTTTTTGTTTTTTCCTAGTTGCTGTTCATCTCTTAAGTTTTTGCTATTAATTTAGGCCAAGTGTGTCTTAAGCATGGTATTGCAAATTGCCCATCCTTGGGTTTTAAGGAAAGCATCACTGGTTACTTTTGGTCATGGGAGTGCATAGCTTTGTAGCACTTTGTTAAATTGAAATTAATTTGGGAAAACTTAAGGCAGAGAGTTGCTCTGTATGAGACAGATATCTAATTGTTTTTCCATGTTTTTTTTTTTTTAGTCAGGCTTTGTTAGGATGAAGTGATATGTGCCACTTATTTCTTGTTATGAAAAGACATCTTGCTGGTTTCTAACTTGATAACTCCACTCTAACCAGGTATTTTGATTCTTCCAATGGAAATCTAGTTTTCTTCCGTCAAGATTTGAAATCGATTAGTCCTTTTCACACGTAGCAGGATCCCTGCATAATTGCACCTGTGGGCTCCTAAGAGCCATTCCTGGTCCCCAGCCTGCAGTGGGAGGTGGTGACTTGGAGAGCCCTGCAGCGTGGTGCAGGACCTGGCCTCCTTCACTGTGGGCTCTGTGAGTGTGAGGGCGAGACTCCACGGTTCAGGCTGCAGAGGGGTTTGTCATTCATCATCACAAGGCTAGAGCATCTGAGGCAGACTGACTCATCCATCCCCTTCCCAGTGACTCACTGTGTTTTCTTTTTCATCAGTGGAAAAATAACTCTTGTATTTCTGATGGGAATGCAAAGTGAGAGCCAGACCATAGATACCATTTTATATCAGTAAAAGGCAAATACATGTTTAGAAGTATTTTTATTATGGGAGTCCTGGTACCCTAGGATATGCATGCTGATGTGGTTTGAGGCAAGAGCTGAGTCAAAGTGTGTATTGTTTCAGCTGTCAGGACGGGGGAGGATGTCCTGGCACAGAAAACAGGTAGCTTGCTCATGGTTGTGTTGAGGTTTAATGCAAAGTCAGGCAGTGAATACATCTCTGGTCCTATATACCTTCAGCCACTGTACCTCTCGGGGTGTTTCAGCTGAATTTGTCTTTTCTCTTATTTAGTATGCCAGTATAAGTGTATTTGTTTTTCTATGTTACCTATTTATGTTTAATAGTTTTGCATCTTTGATGGTCTGAAGAGCCTCTTCCTGTACAGGTTTATTTACCTGGTTGTTTTTGTTAAGGGACAAGAATTTTATCATAGGAGCTCTTACACTAGTCCCCCACTTGATTTAACTAGAAGGTCTGTTTGTCTTGCGATGTGACATTGCAGTCACAACCCTGCCCTCCTCCATGACCAAATGTTATATTCTCATGTAACATGTAAGGTGTAACGTGTAGATAGCATGACTAGTTGGATAGATGAAGGGAGAGCAATGGATGTGGTTTACCTTGACTTCAGCAAGCCTTTTGGCACTGTCTCCCACAATATCCTAATTGTGAAGCTCAGGAAGTATGGATTGGATGAGCTGACCATGAGATGGATTGAGAACTGGTTAAACAACAGAGCTCAGAGGGTTGTGGTCAGTGGGGTGGAGTCTAGTTGGAGGCTTGTGGCTAGTGAAGTCCCCCAGGGGCCAGTACTGGGCCCAGCACTATTCAATATATTCATCAATGACCTGGGCAAAGGGCTGGAGTGTACCCCCAGCAAGTTCGCTGATGATTCCAAACTGGGAGGAGTGTGCAGCTATCCAGGGGGACCTGGACAGGCTGGAGAGCTGGGCAGGGAGAAATTGAATGAAATTCAATAAAGACAAGTGTGAAATCCTGCATCTGGGGAGGAACAACCCCATGCATCACTACAGGCTGGGGGCTGATCTGTTGGAGAGCAGTTCTGGGGAAAAGGACCTGGTAGTCCTAGTTGATAGCAGGACGACCATGAGCCAGCAGTGTGCTCCTGCAGCCAAGAAGGTCAGTGGCATCCTGGGGAGCATTAAGAGGTAGGTGGCCAACAGGTCGAGGGAAGTTATCCTTCCCCTCTACTCTGCCCTGATGAGGCCCCACCTGGAGTACTGTGTGCAGTCCTGGGCTCCTCATTTCAGGAAGGACAAAGAACTTTTGGAGGGGCTCCAGCACAGGGCTACTAAGATAATCAAGGGCCTGGCACACCTGTCATATGAGGAAAGGCTCAGGGGGCTGGGGTGTTCAGCTTGAGAAGAGGAGGCTGAGGGGGGATCTTATTAATGCTTATAACTATCTAAAGGGGGGATGTCAGGAAGATGGGGCCAGGCTCTTCTCAGTGGTGTCTGGTGACAGGACTAGGGGCAGTGGCCACAAGCTGGTGAACAAGAGGTTCAACCTGAAGATAAGGAAGAACTTCTTTACGACGAGAGTAACAGAGCACTGGAAGGGGCTGCCCAGGGGGGTGGTGGAGTCACCATCTCTGGAGACTTTTAAGACTTGCCTGGATCTGTTCCTGGGTGATGTACTCTAGGTGATCCTACTCTGGCGGGGGGTTAGACTAGGTGATCTTGTGAGGTCCCTTCCAGCCCCTAACATTCTGTGAATCTGTGTGAATCTGTAAATAGAGGACCTGGTTCACCAGTATCTTACCATGCATTTATAGGGAGTAGAGCTAATGAAGTTGAATTTTGTGTCAAACCAAATAATGCTGTCCTATATCTTCATAGAAGGTATAGGGGGAAAGGCTTGGGCATCAGAGGGGCCTGTTGCAGATGCTGGGTCAGTAGCCTAGCTGGGGAGCTGAGCTGGTAGGGTGGCAGCAGGCAGCTGATGTGAGCCGTTGCAGTTACGTAGTCCAATTAAAGCAGTTTCCCTTTTGAGCAAAAATAGGTAAATAATTTTGTGGAAGGAAGATGCTAAGAGTTTGCTTCCTTCACAATAATTCTTTCTTCAGATATCTGTAAAATAAAATTCCCTGGTATTTATGCTTGCTAAGACTCTGCAATCAGATGTGCATATATTAATTCTCCCTGCTTACAGCTTATTAAGTTCTTTTTTGTTACTTACATGGAGGCAACGGTGAATGATAGAAACTTACTCTACTGGAAGTCTAAGCATGGATGTGCTTAAACATGAAAAGGTCACGTTGACTGACGCATGGCATGCTGATAGCAGTTTGGTAGGTTTATGCTCCAGGCTCTGTGTGCATCATTGGGGGTTTCAGGGTGTATGTTTGATGATTAATTTAAACATAATATCTGAGACATCTGCTTGCTTTCTATTCCTGTAATTCATGTTGTTCCTAGCTATCCTTGAACAGCATTGCTAATCTTCATTTGGAGCTGTTAATACTATTTCATACTAGCTTCACCACAAGTTACAGCACAGTGCAGGGCTATAGGGTGGGCCTGGCTGGGGTTCAGGGTAGACCCTGCCACATCAGGTTTCCCAGCTTTACACTTGGACATTTGTGTCTCAGGGAAGGAGTAAAAACGCGGGCAGCTCTTGCCCTGGCAGACCGTTTTATCCTGAGTCTTCTTTTCTGTGGCCACTCATGAAAACCTTAAGGTAGTTCTATGTCTGGGCAGGGACAGTGTGAAGGAAAATTTGTCTTGCATCTGCCTGGGGAGGCGTTTAGTGAGGCAGATGCCCTAAGACAAGATGCCCTAAACAGTTTACTGAAGAACAGAGTGTTTTAAACAGGCATGAATAATACAGATGCTGTCTGTGTTCTCTTTGGCTAGTCAAGATAGCAGATTCGCACATTTCCATTTCATCAAAATGACTGTGGTGAAGTGCTGAAAGAAGGCTGGATTCAGGCTGTGAAGGATGATGTGCACTGATCAGGAATGGAAGCAAAAGTCTCTCTGAACCATAATAGTATTTTGCAAAGATGACACCTTACCTGGCCTGACACTGGCTTGCAGGGCTCCAGGCTTTAGATTGAACTGCCCCAAACTGTTCTCCACATCCTTTGGAACTTGAATAGCACTTCTCCTCCACACATACATGACCTTCCAAAGTCAAAGCATCTGTGAAATAAAGATAGATGACTTTCAGTTGTAGTAGGCTTTTTTTGTTTGGTTTGCCTAAATTTAATTGTCTTGAAATCAATAGCTGATTTATTTGAGGTTCACACTGTGAAGTTGACTTATTGATACTTTTCTAGGCTAAGCAGTTTGTTAAATATTAGAGTTGTCCTCACAAGATTTGCTAGTTAAAATTTTGCATTTTCTTGCATCAAAACTTCCTTTCTTTTCCAAAACTTCCTAGAAAGTCATTAACAACTTTCAGCCCACAAAATTTATATAAAGAAGTTTTTGTTGACTCTGAATTTGTTAAACCTACAGTAGTGTGAGATGTTACTTGTTTCTGAGACAGTTCTTGTAAATTTAGTTTAAAATACTGTTCAGAAGCATGAGGCAAGGCTGTCTTCAACTTTCAGAGAGATGATTCAAGATACTCATCTCTCTTCTCATGAATGATTGACACAAATTCGTCAGAGTTCATGTAAGGAACCTTTCCCAAGTAACAAGTATGGAAATGTGACATATGAAGGAAAAGGTTTTTAAGAAGGGTTTTAGCATTCATTCTTTATTTCAGGATTTCAGCACCAGAATTTGAGATTTTCTTGTTCTGTCTTCTGGGTATTGGTGCCTAAAGAAACTGCCTAAGTCCTGGTTCTCATCACTTTTTTTTTTTTTTCTTCTAAATGGCCCTAGGGACCTGAAGGGCCCTGAAGTCTTCAGGCTTTTCTGAAGCTGTGTTTTCAAGCTTTCCCTCCAGAACCCCATTGGTGTCCCCTCCTCTTCATACAAGAACAGAGGCTCTTACTTTGTTGAGCAACTCTGTGAGCTGGTGCTGGACAAAAAAAACACATTGAGAAGGGCAAGGAGAACAGGGGAGAGAAGAAACTCTTACCAGCCTGTAACTCTCAGTGGGTGCCGAGGTGTGCAGGGTGCACCCTGTTGGGCCCACACCTGGACTCGGGCAAGCAGCTGGAGGCAAGGTCGCGTGTGAAGCTTGGCCGGCTTTGCTGCACAGTGTCTGTTCAGGGCTGTCTGTCTCTTCTCACAGATCCTTTCCCAAGGCGGATGGGTGCTCTGAACCAGTGTCCTGTTCATGTAGCCTCCACCCTTCTGCTTCCTTGGAAAACAAGGCTGGGCAAGATGCTGTCATTTGATGTTAGTGGGGATCAAGCTAAACAGTTTTGGACTGCCAGGGAAGAAGATGGCTTTGGACAGGCAGCGGCGGGGGAAGCCACCTGCCAAAGCCCTGGCTTTGTGCACAGCTGGCCCCTACGGCTCACTGGCAGATGTGGCATGGAGAGAACCAGGTGGGCTCATCTGCAGCCCCAGGGTGGTGGCAGCAGGCCTGTCACTGAGAGCAGCTGCCTCCCAGAGGAGGGAAGCAGGAGGTGGAGGCAGCATCCAGACATCTGCTGACGAGGCAGAGGCAAGATTTACTTGACGCTGCTATGGTCCAAATGCCCGGATGCAGCAGGAGGAGGAGGAGGAGGGAGGGGAAGGGAGGACTGTAATTAGTTTAACTGGCCACAGATGTGCAACAAGAGAAAGAGAGAGAGAAAACAAATTATAGGGCAGATTATGACCCTGGCTGTTGCTTTAAACAAATGGATCCTGTGCTGCCCTTAGGGCTGGATTTGCCTCTATATTGAGGCTTGGTCTATGGAGAGAGACATTTAGTGGTTCACTCTGTAGGAGGGACATAGTGACAAGAAGAGAGATCAACCCCTCAGATAAAACACATCTTTCCAGTTAGTGCAATCCCCAGAGTTCAGCACTCTTGCTTGCTTCCAGTGCTGCCTGTGGATGGATGCATTCACTGCCTTCATTGCCTTCTCTGCAGTGACATGGGGAGGGTCAATGTCCACCAGGCTGCTTAGAAGGTGGAAAACCTTTCTACGACTTTCCTAGGCTCCTTAAGCAAAAGGCAGTGCATGCCACAGCTAGCCAGTTCAGAGCACCTTTGGTAAGCTTCCAGCCTGCTGAGAGACTTCACTTCTGTGGAGGGTTTGAACAACAGAGTCAGGGCACATCTCTGGCTAACATCTGGGGCTGTCCTGTGGCAGCACTTCCTTGTACCAGAGACACCTCAATCCACCAAGGGCTTTTTTAAACTGAAAGAAAGAGCTGAGAGAGGCAGCATCAGTATGTTGGGGAGTGCAGTTGGCCATAACAGATCATAGATTACCATGCTCTCCCTTAAAATCCTATTAATTAGGTTTTGTTGCTGCTTCCTAAGCCTTTCATCGAGCTTGGCTCTTTTAAGAGCTAATGCTGATTTTGAATTCATGTGGAGGTTACTGTTGAATTATTTGATGTGTTATAGACTTTCTTGTAAGAACTTACAGGAAGCTTCATTGTGAGTTCCCATGTGTTTAATGCATTGCCATTTTCATTTTAATGGCTGTGAAGGAAGTACCTTTGTGGAACACTAACCTTAACTGACTCTTAAAAAGCGAAATATAGAGCATAGTTTGTTACAGCTCACTTTTGATCTATAGAAGATGATACTCAAGTAGAGGTCTTGTCAGAATTTTGTCCCGGACTCACAAAACACTCCTCTCAGGGTGGAGACAGGAGAGTGTGAAAGAGGGAGAAAGCTAAAAGAAAAGATAAGTGTGTTCTGGTTCTAATGCATGATTGGCATGGAGTTGGAAGAGAGGTTTAACTCCTTTCCTTGACTCAGAAGTCTGTTATTACATCCTATCCCTAGTGCTGGTGTCTCTTGAGTGTATAAATAACTGTGTCCTACACAACCCAGGTACAAGACTACCATGCATGGTGGGTAGCACCTTGCTCTGCAGGTGGTCTCATCAGCTTCAGTGAAGCTATTTGTAGTAAAAGGTAGTAAGCATTGTGAGTTTAAGGGCATGGTTCATCAGTTGTTGCACTGCATCAGCTCAGGGCTATATAGTTGCTGCTTCTGCTTGATTATTTCTGCTGCCTCTCTATGTCCCTTATGTCAAGCAGTCACCCTTGCCTTGTCTGTTATGATTCATCTGATTGTGCTCTGTGAAAGAGCTGAGATTGGCTTTTAACCCACTTTATTTCACAGGGGCAGATGAAGGCACAGGTAGGTATATTTTTCAGCGCTCTGCTCAGCTTTGCGAAGTTAACTCTGTCATTTGGGAACACTGATAGGAATGTTATCACACAGGCTGTTAATTCTACTGGTGAGCCTACAACTGCAAGTAAAATTTCAGGATCTCTTCTGCATCTACAGAATGTTTCCTTAATGTTCCTGTGGCTGTACTGACCATGATCCCCTGCTTCTCTGTGTCCTTTCCATATCTGGTGGCCTATGAGTAAGGAGTGAGTTGCACACCACTGGTAGTTTTGCTGTCCAGTGATGGATGTGCTTGGCAAGCAGAGGTGAGAGAGAAGGGCAGAGCTGGATAGCAGGCCAAGGATTATGCACTAAGGGCTTGGAAGGGTCCTGCTGGTGAGATGGCTTCTCAGCTGCAGACTAGCCCTGCAGTCACCTGCCTGTTTCAAGATCTGGTGTACTGCTTTTGCGTTGTGAAAGAAGACCCTGGCAGAGCCCAGTGACTGTATTAAATGTTTGCTGTGGTGCACTGTCATTGCCAGATCATCTCATGTAAACTTCTGCCTGGATGTCACTGGACGTAAACTGTAGCATACTGACGTTTTTCACAGCCCTTATGCTTTAATCACAATTATTTGTCACACTTCTGTTTTTGTACTGCTAACATACAGCACCGAGATCTCTTGCAAGGCTCAGATGAATATCATAATTAAAAAAAAACGCAAAATCTGGCATACTCTGTGTAGATACATTTAGAAGTAATTTAAGGGACTTGGAAAGCTACAGTTCTCCATGAGGGTATTCTGCTTCAAAGAGATTGCTGCTACTTATGGCAAGACATCTGTTACCTGAGCAGCCCTGCAAGGTACTGCACAATAGGCCTGTTATTTGGCAGGCTTCCATAGTCACCAGCATCTAAGAATAGCATATGGAAGATCTCCACTCAATAACAGTTGGTGTTAAAGCGTGCAAGCGGGTGTGTATTTTAATTCTTTGTCATACGGAGTTTAAGACCTTAGCTGGTACAGTTTCTACCTCAGGACTTCATCTGTTCATGGTCAGATCCTGGTATACCATTGGAGAAATACCTTCTGTTTCACTTATATTCAGATGAATAAAAGGCCTCTTGGAATAGCAGAATCCACTTGCTTGCTATCAGGACAGAAACATGGGGAGGCTTGCTGATGCAGCTGTGGATTTTGTGCTAGGAGCACTGCCTCTTAACATCTTCCTTTCATCATACCTGTCAGCATCCCCTCCATGCAGTTTTGAATCACTGGTGTATGAGGGCTAAGATATGTAGGAACTTTTTCCTTATTTGGAACACTGATATTTTCTCCCTTTCTGCTGCTTACATTCCTAGGACTTTCAGAAACTAGATTTGGAGATATCAGTGTCAGGTTTGGATTTAAGTTGTGCTGAAATTAATGGGAAGAGAAACCCATGTATCTAGGGCTACATCTATACAGAAATAACATCTTGTGGCTGGAGCAAAAGTAGCTTATAGCTTACAAGTTTTTTTTTTTTCCAATGCTGTCTTCAGAGTTGCCAAAACCTGTCAGTTTCTGTTCCAGTGGAAACATTGACCTTTGGATGGAAAAACTGTTCCAGTGCAAACTAGAAACCAATGCATTTGTTCCCTTGATGATGCTGATTTCTCTGCAGGTATCTTCCTGATACCTGGAGGCTTGGAGACCTGGGGCTTCTAGTCCAGGCTGGCTGTGTACAGGGAGAAAAGAACCATGTGCTTTTGGAAAATTAGTATTTGTGAGTCTGGAATTCCTTGCACCCCTTCTTTAGAGAGGTTTTCTGAGAGGAAGAGATCATCCAAAAACAGCCTAATACTAAGAGACAATAGAAACACCATGCCTGGAGGCTCTTCTAGAGAACAGTGAGGTCACTGGAAAACATCATAGTCAAGTATATTCTGGTTTGGAGATGAAGAATCGGGGAGAGGACCAGAAATTGGGGTGAAACTTCAGCTGGTATGAGCTGATGTCATTTGTGATCAGGTTTTCAATAAAGTCTGGTGTAGAACAGGCAAGACACAGTATAGATGGTCTGAGGGAATGGACAAAAAGAAGTGAAAACTAGCACAGACAAGTATTTTCTTGTGCCCACGGTTTGGAAAATCAGAGTGTAGTGGTTTCTGAGTGCATTTTCTCTACTAAATGGAGTATTTTACAGCTCAAATCTGGTCTAGACAGTTTAGCCACAAAATTTGAACATTCTTTCAAGATCATTAAAAAAGTTCCAGCCATATTTGAACAAACGGCTTTTCATTGACTACTCACCGTCACTTCAACGATAGAACTAAAAAGGTCCTACTTCTCCCTGGTGATTTGGCTGACAAGGAGGAGGAGAATTGTCTTGTGAACTTGACGTGGTGGAACAGGAAGAAGTGTTTTCTTTTTGATATCTGTGTGTTTGTTAATTTTCAGCCTAGCAGAAGCTGTAGGGGTTCGGGCTACAGCTCTCATTGTGTTGGGGTGGAATGTGCCCTCATGAGTCCCTATATAAATCTCCAGTAGTTCCAATTACCTCAACACCGATCCTGGTTTAGAAGTAGCTCCCCCAAAGCAGCCAGGGGTAAAGATTGTCTATCTCAATCCTTAGTAAAGGTAACAATGAAAAAATGGATGCTTAGTTAAAAATCAAACAAACAAACCCCCCCAACCAAAAACCAAACCAAAAACCCTACCAGTTAGCCTTTTAATACTTTCTATTGCTTGTAGTGAGATGGCTGGTATGACTGAAAATAAGCATCCACTTAAGTGCTTGAAGAACTGGAGCCTAGAAAAGAGGTACAGCCCGCAGGAAATAAAACTGTTAAGTTAAATTTGCCTCCTTGTATTCCCAGCCTCTGTTCTCAATAGTGGAATTGGCAGTGGGGACTGCAAACTTTGGCCTGTCTTTGTCCTGAACAATAAATCCTGCTTGAATACTGTTCGGTGTTAGGCTGTTAAAAACAAACAAAAAACAACAAAGCCTCTGCTCCATCCTTTCTGATGTACATAGAATTGAGGTTCCAAAGATAGTTTTAAAATGAAGGGTTATTCTGTATAAGTTTAAAAAATGTTATTGCATTCATTCATTTTCCTGGAACATTATGAAAACCATTCTTGAAAAAAACACACAGCCATTTTCTTTCTTCCTTTCTTCCTTTCTTCCTTTCTTCCTTTCTTCCTTTCTTCCTTTCTTCCTTTCTTCCCTTCTTCCCTTCTTCCTTTCTTCCCTTCTTCCTTTCTTTCCTTTCTTCCCTTCTTTCCTTTCTTCCCTTCTTTCCTTTCTTCCCTTCTTTCCTTTCTTCCCTTCTTTCCTTTCTTCCCTTCTTTCCTTTCTTCCCTTCTTTCCTTTCTTCCCTTCTTTCCTTTCTTCCCTTCTTTCCTTTCTTCCCTTCTTTCCTTTCTTCCCTTCTTTCCTTTCTTCCCTTCTTTCCTTTCTTCCCTTCTTTCCTTTCTTCCCTTCTTTCCTTTCTTCCCTTCTTTCCTTTCTTCCCTTCTTTCCTTTCTTCCCTTCTTTCCTTTCTTCCCTTCTTTCCTTTCTTCCCTTCTTTCCTTTCTTCCCTTCTTTCCTTTCTTCCCTTCTTTCCTTTCTTCCCTTCTTTCCTTTCTTCCCTTCTTTCCTTTCTTCCCTTCTTTCCTTTCTTCCCTTCTTTCCTTTCTTCCCTTCTTTCCTTTCTTCCCTTCTTTCCTTTCTTCCCTTCTTTCCTTTCTTCCCTTCTTTCCTTTCTTCCCTTCTTTCCTTTCTTCCCTTCTTTCCTTTCTTCCCTTCTTTCCTTTCTTCCCTTCTTTCCTTTCTTCCCTTCTTTCCTTTCTTCCCTTCTTTCCTTTCTTCCCTTCTTTCCTTTCTTCCCTTCTTTCCTTTCTTCCCTTCTTTCCTTTCTTCCCTTCTTTCCTTTCTTCCCTTCTTTCCTTTCTTCCCTTCTTTCCTTTCTTCCCTTCTTTCCTTTCTTCCCTTCTTTCCTTTCTTCCCTTCTTTCCTTTCTTCCCTTCTTTCCTTTCTTCCCTTCTTTCCTTTCTTCCCTTCTTTCCTTTCTTCCCTTCTTTCCTTTCTTCCCTTCTTTCCTTTCTTCCCTTCTTTCCTTTCTTCCCTTCTTTCCTTTCTTCCCTTCTTTCCTTTCTTTCCTTTCTTTCTTTTATTTCTTTCCTTTTTTTGTTTGTTTGTTTTTTTTTTTTTCCTGGGTTGTCTTCAGAAAGCTATGCCAGCGTGTTCAGGTCTGGACATACAAAATTAGGTACCTGCTGGCAAGGTAGTTCAGTTGCATGTTGGAGATAGGGCTTCCTCCCCCATTGCTGCTGGGGAGTTATTGCTGCCATTATCAGTAGGGACAGCAGGTACTTGGAGGCCCTGCAAAATCAGACTTCTTTTACTTTATAAAGTGAAAAATGTATGCCGGAAACGTTAGTGTGTATTAAAGTCCTGGAGAGTACAGTGCATACTTGTGAGTACTGCATGACAGTGGTTTGACAGGTTTTTAAAACTTTCACAGATTTTTATTGTGGTTGTAATTGCTTTCTCCATCCAAAACAAAGCTGGGGAGGATTTGTTCCTGCTGCAGTTCCCGCTCCTATTTCTGCATGTGGCTATTAACTGGATCTGTAGCTGAGCCGTGGTCTGTGAAGAGGGCAATGACTGGCGCCTGGGGCTCAGGTATGTCTGCTGGTAGGCCCTTGTTCTGGTTTAGCACTGACAAAATACTTCTGCTTCCTGTACAAACATTTGGGGATTTCTTTCTGAGTTTTGTGGAAACGGGCATCCACCAAATCCCTGGCCCGGGGAACATTTCACAGCCGCCAGTCGAAAAATGGGTATAGACATGTCCAAACTCAGCTGACAGAAGGAAATTCACTTGAATATGAAGTGAAAAGAGCCAGTGTGTATAATGAATGAAGCAAAGAGTGGAAAACCCACCTCCAATGTCACCTGCCTGAAACAACTTTTGCTCTGTGGATTAGGTTGAGGTTGTGTCACCTCCTGGACATATGGAGTTGAGGGGTTGGCAACCTTCCTTTCGAAAGAGATGAGACCATCAGAAGACCTATTAAGGATCAAGAGCAAAAGAAAAGCACACAGTGTGGGTAACTTACTGTCTTTTGGGGGTTTCAAAGGGTTTGCAGTCTCACAGAGATGAAGCCCGTGTTAATGAACTCACAGTGAGGATCCCTGAATGCCAAGGCCCAGTGCTGGGTGGCCAGGTTAGATGGTCATCATGGTCTGTTATGACTGTATAACTTCAGAACAACAAAAGATATCTTAAAAATTGAAAATATATCCAAGATTCTTGTTTCATTTCAAGCTACCTCTTCCATCTATCACAGTCTCTAGTTGGCTGTCCTTTCTTTCTGGCTGAGTTGTCTCCCTCCTGTCCCATGCGCTTGCATCAGCTTGGTGCCAGCTTGCGTGGGCTGTCCTCTGTTGGTCACCCCTTCCCTCTGCCCCTGGGTTTCTCCTGTTGCCGACCGTATTTTGTTGGAGTTTGTGATGAGACTGAGAGCTCTTAACCAACACTTCTCAGATGCAAATAAGGTGTGGTTGGAAAGATCTTTGTGTCCCCAGCTACTGTTGGCAGTGCTAGTTGAAGTTCATGCTATTTTTATTTTGGGGGCCACATCTATCTGAAGGGGAGTGGGTTCACCTGTTGCTTCATACAGGTACTCCTGGTGATGAAGGGATTGCTTTGTTGTAACTGTCATTGTCAGAAAATTTGTCACAAAAAAAAGTAATTTACTCTTTCTTATCTAGTTAATAGTGTTACTTTCATCCTGAGGCTTTCTTTTTAGAATAAATTTCGTTTTCTCATCTGGAACAAAAGTTTCAGAACCAGAGACTAATATTGATGCTCAAAGCCTGGGAAAGCAGAGAGTTTATATGAAATGTTCTGGCTATATCATTGACTGTGCTTCACACATCAAAGCAATTAATCTTAAAAAAAGGCAAAAAAAAAAAAAAAAAAGGGAAAGAAAATAATTAGGAAAGCATGCAAAATACAAGAGAAGCATTGTTTAGTTAAGAACAAGATTCGTAGACCACTCTATATGGGGAATTAACTCCAGTGAATTTGGGGAAACATGTTTTTATAATGAGAACTTAAACTAAACAGATTGTCTCTTTCATAAAAACAGAAAACATTTGATTGTAGGATACAAATGCCTCCATGAGGAGAACATCTCTGATCCTTGGCGGTTCTTTGCTTCCCATGGTTCTATATTAGTCAGCCAAACTCAGTCAAAGGGGGAAAAAAGCATATTTCCACAGTGAATGCAGTGAAGAAGTGGAACTGATTATCAGTGATGTGATAAATCCTCCATTGCTTGGAGTGTTTACTTAAATTGGATGGGATTCTAAATAATATGCTCCATGTTAGCTGGAAGTCATTGAGCAAAGAAGGTTGCGGTGAAAATGGAGGTTTGTTTTATGTAGATCAAACCCACTAACCATCAGAATTACTTTTGCTGAAAACCATTCTGTCAAAGGCTGCAACTCATGTTCATTGATGCTCCCATGGACTATATGAGATCTCTGGGATTTGGTTCTATTTTTTATTCTATAGCTGAAAGCCAAATGTGATTTTTATGGATTTGCAAAGCTTGCAGGTTCTTGGCTACTTCTGTTATGTTTGACAGTAAAGGAGAAAGACTCTGGGTTGTCTGAAATGTTTTTAGCAATGAGATCACAGTAATGCTGAGAGCAACCAGGTTATTATTCCTTGAAATCGCATGGAAAAACTTCCAGCCTCTGTGGAGTGACTTGTGGTGAGAGACACAGACGGAGAACGTGCTTGTACTACATCTTTTAAAATTTATCTTCCGCTTCCAGGAAGGCTTGGTATTAATTAGCAAGTGTCTTGGGAGTTTTGCATCTTAAGGCCAGAGGAAGAGTGACACTGTCACTGTGGGTCCAATGTGCATTTGAACTTCAGCTCTGCAGTGTGCTCCTGATGGGACCCGTGTTGCCAGGTCCTCAAAATTGAGCACCTGCCTCTCCTTGTAGTCAGTGAGTGACAGCTGCCACTCTGCTTTTGAAGGATTCAACCTTCATTTCTCCCTGCATCAACTGCTTTCTGTAGATTGACAGTGGATAAGTGCTTTGAAACACCCCTTGTAGGATGCAGAGGATAGATGGGTGGTGCACCAGGATGGCCTCCCGAGAGGTCCTGTCTCACTGGAGCATGTGGACCTACACTTCTCCAGTACAGCAGATCCCTGGTTCTGCGCTGGGGCTTGTAGTTGAGCTTACTGTATAAACAATTACACAATAATCGATCTCTTCCCTCCCATAACTGGTGCAGAACTTGCCTTTGCAAGATTAAGCTATTATTTTCTGCTTCCCATAAAAACAAGGACACTATAAAATCAGAGAGGGAAAGCACGGTGTCTTTTGATCATGCTTGGATGATTACTAACACTAGTAATTTTGTGGAACTGCACTAATTTCTTGTATAAACTGAGCAAGGTAATTGTAATGGAAATTTTAGGAGTAAACTGAAGTGTTCCGTGAAGATGAAGTGATTTTGATTCCCTGTGGCAGATTAACTAGTTTAGTGTGGAACATTAATAT
Organism: Merops nubicus; assembly: GCF_000691845.1. Taxonomy (NCBI): domain Eukaryota; kingdom Metazoa; phylum Chordata; class Aves; order Coraciiformes; family Meropidae; genus Merops; species Merops nubicus. The sequence continues at coordinate 5,433 of NW_008604631.1, read as the reverse complement.
TTATAGAGATTGGTAGTGATGGAATTGATTTTGATGACTAATCGTTGTAGCTTTGTAACCATTAGAGATATAATTTGCTAGCTGTGTAAATATGTATCAGTGTATACACAATGCTAACCCAGTTAGATAAAAAATACCCAACTGTTCTTACACTTCTACTGTTTATTCAGTCAGCAGTACTATCTATTTTGCTACTGCAGAGCAGTTACCAAAACGGCCCTATTTTATTCCAGTGGAAACTATTAGAAAAAATGTCTGTGACCTTTAACAGCCACAAAATCTGTTCCAGTGCTAACATGTTCAAATAACCTTTCTCGGGATAATAATGTACAATGGTTACTATGTCTGCCTTGACATTTAAGGGAACTTTTATCTCACCTTTTAAATCTACTGTTGTAAAAAAATACATTAAAAAAAAAAGAATTGAAATTTTGAATTTAATTGTTTAAATGGATTTTTTTTATAACATTGCCATAAAGATGGAGGAAGAACTAAAAAAATCACAGTCTTTTAATATGTTCTTCTAACAAAAGTGCATATTTCTGACAATCCACTTACTGGATGTACTTAACTTTTAAGCATCCCAGGCTTGTTAATATGCAGGATCTACAGTTAACTTCCCAGTGAACTTAATGTTTGGAGACTTCCATCAATTCAGTTCAATTGTGTATTTTTACTTTCTTTCATGTGTTGTTTTAGCTTTTAATTAATCTAAGCTCATGCAACTGAATTATGGCTTATGTTACATCTACATTATTTGCAAAGTTTAGCCTCAGACACCTGCTAATAATGTACCTCTTTAGCTTTTTCATAATGGTGGATCTTCAGTGAGCTTGTGAGCCCTCTTGAAAAATAGTTTGAGATACTCTCCCGAGTCCTCTAGACCTTTTCAAACCTCAATCAAATTACTAAATATTTCCTAGACAGATGTGGGTCATTGCAATAGCTCCCTTGTTCGTATAGATTGGAGAGCTGCTCAGAAGAGAATGTCCCCTTGAGGACCTTGAGAGGATTTAATCTGATGCTGTAGCCAGATCTTAGGGAAAGTAATTTTTTTAAAACGTTCTCCCTAAAGTTTGTGTGGTTTTAACTAAAACCCATTTGTTTTATTGTGCTTTTACTAATTTCAGTCCAGAAATACAAGTTTGGTTTTCACTATGTGCAGGGGGCATTACTGGGCCACTGAACAGAGAGACAGAATATGTAGAGCATACAGCACCTTGTTTTTATGGGCCCTCTTGTTCTTCTGATGGATTCACAGCTCAATTTTTAGCAGAAGCAGCTGTAATAGAAAACTTCTGCCTTTTACCTCCTGTCCTGGAGCTCTTTGGAATGACTGTGGAATTCAGGCTGAGAGAGACATGCAGACAAAACAGTCGTATGTTGCAAGTAAGGGAAATGTGGAACAAATTGGCAGACAAAGAGGTCACTTGATTTTTTTTTTTTGTTTTTTTCCTTCCCTTTGTGCGCTGTATAATAAAGAAGATAATTCCTGGAGAACAGGAGACTTGAAGGGTAAATTGGTCAATGGGAAGGCCAGATTACAACAACAGGGATTTTGTTTCTCTTCAACCTTATGTTGACAGGATGGTTTCTGAGTATTACATTAACAAAGATTGCATGTAGAGCTGTACATGTGTTTCTCATTAACAGGCAAGGTACAGCTTCTCCAGCAGAGTCCTGTGCAATCTGCTGTGGGTTTTGTTGGATCTGGAGGTCCAAGGAACTGTTGACTTGAACATGTTGACATGTTCTGGTGTGCTGTCTGATGGCTAATTACAGATGTACGGATGAGGGCATGTGGGCCAAAACCAGGGAAGGGAGGCCCCCGTGCTGCACAGGCTGGGTCTACACCTACTACATGTGGACTGGGTGCTGTAATAGGGCAGGAGCAGGCAGGGAAGGTGATGCATTGGTCATGGATGTCTCTCATTGTGGCTGTCCTTTCTCATAGCCTGCCAGGACTTGCTGTCCTTTCTCATAGCCTGCCAAGACTTGCACAGATTAGGCACCAAATGGGAACTGGTGCCAGATGACATTCAGTGATGTGCAACATGAATCTCTCTCTTCATTTCTGCAGTTTCACGATTCTCTGATTTTGAAGAATCTCATCCTCAGGTATAGCAATTTAGAGGTGAGGGTACAATGCCCAGGTTGAAGGAAAAAGCATCTGAGTTGTGTCCCTCCATGTCAAGGGTTTTCTTTACATTTAAAATAGTTTTTTGTTTGTTTGTTTGTTTTCTATAATGTTCATGTTTTTTAAAATCAAAGACCGGATATTATTGTTTTTTAAAGATGGAGATTATGTGAATGTTGGAGGTCTGATACTTCATAATTCCGTTCTCTTTTGTAGACTGGTCCCCTTTTCAAATTATACCTCATAGAAGTGTTTGAGGATCTCTGCTCCTATGTGGTAAAGTCACATAGCCATAGAACATGCTTTATTTAAAGCCTGTCTGGTGAAGTAGTTCAGTCCATAGAAGATAACACAGTTGTAAGGCATTTCTACTCTCTTGTGTTAGAGTAACGCAATAACAGTTTGAAGTACTTGGTATTTTGGGTTTTGCATTTCCTGTGAAAACCAGATACCAATGGAAGAATTCACTATATGCTAGAAAACTTATATTTTTCTGTTACATAAATGTAAAAACTTTCACCTGGTTCTGATAAGGTTGCAGTTTTTTTCTGTTAGTCATGCTTACACTGCCAATATACTAGTTTTTCAGAGCATCTCTGAACATCCTTCTGTTTCTTCCTCCCCCTCCTTTATATGCAGGGCATATAGTATGAAATATCCCTTTGGTCAGTTTGGTTCAACTATTCTGGCTGTGTCCCCTCCCATCTTGTGTGGCTGTGTCCCCTCCCATCTTGTGTGCCCCCAGCCTGACAGGCAGAAAAGGCCTTGACCCCCTGTACACACTGCTCAGCAGTAACAAAAACATCCCTGTGTTATCAACAGTGTTTTCAGCACAGATCCCAAACATAGCCACATAGAAGCTACTGTGAAGACAATTAGCTCTATCCTGGCCAAAACCACCACGGCATGCCAGGGGATGTAGTCTGTGGAGGCATGAGCACAGAGAATGTGGTCTGATGGGAGGGTGCCCGACCCCTGTCTCACCTGCCTCAGTGCAGCTGCACTCTGCCTCATTTGGAGCAGTCCATGGGTCAGCCTCACTTTTTTAAGACAGATTTGTGCTTGTGCTTCAAGTGTAGACTGTTCAGAAAGGACCATCCATGAAGATTTGCAGGCAGTGGAATGATTCCTTTAGGATCCTTTCAACTTGCTTTAAAAAACCTGACATTTTGTCTCACTTTTGTCTTGACATACTGTTGGGTGCAAATATGGGTGCATTAAAACTTGTACAATTTTTTTCTCTTTTTCTGAACACTAATGTCATTGAAGCCTTTTTACTTAGAATCACTTTGGTAGCTGTAGGGCTTGCATAACACCATACCCTAAATTTGAGGAAGTGCTAAGGAGATATCATCTTTGACAGCCACTCAAGAGCTTAATGCCACATGTTCTGCTGTTTTTTTTAGGTGAACGAGTACAAGCATTATTGTGCCCTGTGAATGCAAAGATAGGTGCATGGTTTATTGTCCTTAAACTGCTTTCTCTGGAGCTCGTTACAATATTTTTTCCAACATTCTGGTGAATGGTTTTCCTATTGAACCCTCCAACAAGACAGTATGAACGCCATGGTGCTTAGGGCATGCTCTGTCATCCCTGTATTGGACATTTATCCTATGCTACTCTGCCGTTCACCCAAGATATTAAAAGAGACAGTGGCTAAGGGAAGATGTAACCCAGGTATAAGATTCAAAATTACTCTTAAGAAAAGTACAGGAGAGAAAAGCATAGTAGAAAATCAGTCTGGCTGGCTTGATTACACCGATACAAGTATGTATCAGCACCTGTGAATATAGGCAGTCCATGTAATGGTAGGACCATTCACCCACTGCATTTAGAAGAAAATTTCTTTCTGCCTTATCTACTGAAAGTCCCTGTCTTTATTGCCACCTTTATGGCCTTGCTTTTGTGGAGCACATAGGTGTGTGACTCAGTCTGAGCATGTATTCTACCTAGCTGGAGGCAGTAGGCTGGGGGGGTGGACAAAGTCCTGGGCTGAATGGGATGCAGTTCTCAGTAATGAAGTGGGAAGAGCATTTACTACCACAGGAAGGAGCAGAGCCTTTTGGGAGCTCTAGTGGAGATGATGTTGGGCATTTCAGTGTTTGCACTGGTGTTAGTGAGGAAAGTCCCTATGGAACTACCCTACGGAAGTCCACAGGCTGTTTCATGAAGAAGTGCAGCTTGGCAGCTGAGGATGGGTTTGTGAGCTGTGGCATGCATGTGCAGTGGAGTGTCAGTGATGGTAATGTCAGCTCCTGGTGGAGATAACAAGGTGGGTTCCTGACACTGTGGCACAGAGAAATGTTTCATTCCCTTCTGCAGTAGCGCTTAGTGAAATATCTCAGCAATCAAAATTATTTTAGTACGTGTTGTATATGTTAGGTGTTTGCCAATGTTTTGTGTAGAAGGAATGGATTTAGACATTTCCTCTGCAAAGTCAGGATCTGTAGAGCTGGATAAGGTAGGACAGACTTTTAGGAAACATAGAAAAGGAAAGGTAATGTGACTGTTGCTTCTCCGTTCTTACTAATTTCTGCATTTCTGCAAAGAGGGATGGAAAACTTCAGAAGAAATTAACACAGAGAAACTGGAAAGACCTGTCCTAGGACAAGGACTGATTATAAAAAGAAAAATATTCTCGTAGTTTTCTTTACTATTATGTGTTTGTTTCCACAGTACTCTTAATGTCAAAAAATGGGCATATTTAAGACCATATAACATGTACAATTTGAAAACAAAAAAGAAAACGTGCAAAATATTGGAATATGTTAGAGAAACACTCAACTACCTTGAGTGAATCTTGTAGAAATTTATCAATTTAGTTGTTTTTGCTTTGTTGAGGAAATATGCCTTTTGGTTTATGCAGTTAATTCTATGATATTCTGTGGAAGCATCCTCTGTAGGTTTACCAGTCTTTTCCAGCTGTAAGAACCCCTCTTCTGTGCCTGGCTTAGGAGCTGTAGGAAGCCCCTTTGTTGTCTTTCAGAAAGCTGCTGGGTAACTTTGCTGCCTGACAAAGGCAACAGTGGAACAAGCTTCTTTCAAGAGTACAGATACACTACAAATTTTAGGAAGTGCTTTCTCTTTCTAACAAAAATTAATTTACACTTGAGAAAGCAGTATGTACCAGAACTTTAATGTCGGAGGGGAGGAAAAATTTGACTTCATGCTAAGCTACTGTCCCAATTCAGTGTCGGGGGGGCTTCAATACGATCCCAAGAGCGAGATTAAGATGCAAATGAGGTCAAATGCCATATACCCAAAACAGCTTTTATTACAAAAAAAGAAAAATAGTA
>NW_008604630.1:2360-15587 GCF_000691845.1 Merops nubicus | reverse complement strand
ACCGAGGCTAATTTTAGGTGCCCTGGGACAGGGAATTGCAGGGTCCCCGGCCAGGCACACAGGCAGGGCGGTCCCAGCAAGGGTGTCCACACCCCAAAAATATCCTCCCCGGCTCCAGGGCGGTGTTTCCGTGGTATCTCTGGGTTTGCAGAGCGTCTAATTTGTCTCTGGAGTCTCCTGTGATAAAAAAAACTCCAAAATAACAAAATAACCCAACATAAGAGCAGCTTGTTCCAAGGCTGGAGGCAGAGGGTGTGGGCAGGGAGGGGACCCAGCGGCACGGCTTTAAAACCACGTAGTTAGAGACCACCAGAGGTTGGGTTTTGTGTTGCTTTTTAATTAAAAATGTCCCAGAATGGAAGGATGCAAACAAGATTCCCAAGGTCTGGAAAAGCCCCAGCTCCCTCTGCTCCCTCCACTGGCTCTCCAGAGAACGCCACGTCGTCCCCCGTGTTCAAGCAGGAGCCTCCAAAGCTTTGAAATTTCCCCATTTTGGCAAAATTTTGGTTCCAGCCCATGGAGAAGAGAGCTCAGAGGGTTTCTGCAGGCAGAGTGCTGCTGTTCTGAGCCCTTGCTCCCCAGCCCTTGCTCCTGGTTGTAAAGGACACCGACCTTTACCTCCCCAGAGCCGCCTGCACTCCCGGCCTCTCCCTGCTTATCAAGGAAATATTTTATCACCTATTTAGTCTGAGCCACTCTGGCTTTTTGATGCTGAGCACACCCCCTGAGCTGGGCTCTTTCCCCCCCTGTGGAGTCCCACCAGCTCCTCCACCACCAGGGACCGTGTCCAAGCCCTTTGCCAGTGGGTCTAAGGCAAGGGGGTAACTCAAAAGGGCAAATTCTCCTCTGCCTTCCGTCTCCTTCCCCCTGCAAGGCAGCGGGGCAAAGATCATTCCAGAAGCATCCCAGGAGCCTGGCAGGGGCGACCCCATCTCCTGGTGATTTTCCACTGTGGAGAGCCCTGGAGAGCAAGCGAGGACAGACCTGGCTCCTGGCAACCCCTCAGTACTGGCCACCCTCTTAGGAACACACTCGGGCTCCTCACAAAGGGTGGAACATCCCCGTGCTACAAGAAACCCCCTGGCACAGACTCCTCTCCGAGTCCTCCTGTTTTTCCAGCCCCAGGAGGATTGCATCAGCAGAACCACCACCCCAGGCCCACGACGGCCACGTAGCTGTCTGGCTGCCCTGTCCCAACCTGCTTTGTTTCCATCCTGCAGGACACACGAGTTTGGTCAAGTCTGTTTCAGCAGCACCCATGAAATCTCTCTGGCTGCCTCTGTCAGATCTCCGTGACCTGTGGGACTTATTTTGGGGAAGCTCTGAGTGAAACCAAAGCTTTCCTTTAACTCCCAAGGGGAGCTGATGCCTACAGCTCAGTCTTGAAGGCACATGGATAAGGAAACCTTCAATTGCAGCTCATCACCTCGTGCCCTCTCCTCACCACAGCATTCTCTAACACTATTTCTTTTACAGCAAGAAATGTTTGGTGGCCAAATAATATTTAGAGGGCCAACATGAGGAAAAAAACCTCAAAACTAACAAGTGAGAAAACAGCAAACTCCATTCAGCTCGTTTCACCACGTGGGGTGACCCTCCAAGTCCCCTCCACGAAGCCTTGGGACATGTGGCACAGAAAGTGGCCAACTCTGCTCAGTGTTGGCCACACCAGCCCGAGCTGAGGTCTCCCTGAACTCCTCCTGTTGACACAGGTTTCAGTTTTGTATTCAATGCTAAAAGTACCTCCAGAAGAAACAAGGACTTCTCAGAGGAGGCAGTAGGTGACCACCCACCAGGAGTCAGAGTCTTTTATAGGTTCTGTTCTATGTCACGTGTAGAAATGGGGATCCACAGGCAACAAGACAGGGCTTTTATCAGGTGGGATAAGCTGCTGCTGACGTGGCACGAGGGACACCCTGAGATAGCACCAGGGTGAGCCTCCCACAGAATCACAGCATCCTTTGGGTCAAAGAGACCTTTCAGGTCATCAAATTCAACTGTTAACCCAGGTCCCCACTGCCCCGTGTCCCTCACCCCACATCTCCACGGCTTGGAAACCCCTCCAGGGGTGGGGACTCCACCACTGCCCTGGGCAGCCTGGCACAGCCCTGGGCAACCCTCCAGGGGAAGAAATTGTTCCTCAGCTCCAACCTCAACCTCCCCTTGGGCAGCTTGAGGCTGTTTCCTCTTGTCCTGCCCCTTGTCCCCTGGGAGCAGAGCCCGACCCCCCCCCTGGCTCCAGGCTCCTGTCAGGAGCTGTGCAGAGCCAGAAGGTCTCCCCTGAGCCTCCTTTGCTCCAGGCGCAGCACCCCCAGCTCCCTCAGCTGCTCCTCCCCCCTCTGGGGCTCTAGACCCTTCCCCAGCTTCTCCTCACCAGACTCATACCCTAGCCCCTGCAATACCTGCAGCCTGCTCTGTAAAACCCACCACACGCTCAGCTGGAAATCCCTCCCGTGGAAGGAAGTTCCAGCTCTCATCTGCTTTGCCATAAACCCAGCCTAGAAGTCCTCCCACTCCTTGCCAGTCATCAACCGACACCGATCATCACCACGCTCTCTGAGGAGACTGCTGGAGGTGACAAATCTCTTGCTGCAGCCTCGAGCTGCCGAGAGCATATTTAGCAAGTTTTAAGAACAGAAATCTCAAGGATTTGCCTCGGTGCCATTCAGAAATGAGCTCAGAAAATTAATTCTTCCAGCAAGAGCCCCAGCAAAGAGCCCCCACGACACCAACCCAGACATTCGGTGGCTCTAGGTGGGGAAATATATCTTAGGCAGGGTGAAAATTTGAGGGATCAGGGATATTGGCAATTAATTAGAACCAAGGTGCAAATTGGAAATGTTTTCTAGCTCAGCAAGTTATTTCATGCCTAAATTCCATCACTGATAGTGGCAGAGGAGCGAGCTGAGCTGCCTTCCTTCACCCACCTCACCTGCTGCTTGGAGAAGGAGGCTGCAGGGAACGATCAGCTTCACTGCCATCTCCTGGCTAATCCTCCCCAAAACTCCCCTTCCACAGCTCTGTCTCCTCCTCAACAGAAAGGACAGAGATTAAACTGCAGCTCCTGCCCCGGGAAGGATTTCTCTGAGGGATGGGAAAAGCCAAAAGCTCCGACAGCAATAGAAAGGATCACAAGTTGGATTAGCAAATTAATTTAAGCCACTGAATTTGTCTTCTGTGAGAATCTGATGTGATTTCTGGATTTTTTAAACAGTAGGTGGAGTGGATGGGTTACTAGAACCCAGTAAAATATATGCCTAAAATGAGCAAATTAAAATCAATGAGACACTGATAAAACCATAAAGCTTAAATTTCAGACATGACACATTTCAAGGGAGATTTTTCCTGTGAATTAACCACACTACCTGACTGAACACCCCATTTCTAGAAGCAGAGGACACAAACTCTTAACTTCAGGTAAATGAGACTCTTCTGCTGTGCTCCCTGGCTCCCTTGGTGACTGATGAATCACCTCCCATGACAAACCTGCACCTCGGATGGAGGGATGGACAGTTAGATAACGTGCTTCCCTAACTCTCCTTTCCCCACGAGCTGCTTCTCCTGCTGGCCCCTGGGAACTGGGTCAGCCAACAACAAATCCAAGCCCTCTGTTGACACACGAGGCATTTTCTTTTAGCACCCTCCAGAAAGTGTTTTGTGAAAGGGAGGCTCCTGAACCTGCTGAAATCACACGGGTTACATAAGGACTGGAGTTACCAAATCAGTCTGAGCAGCACACAGGCTTTAATTTGAAGTGTCATAAGACCTTTGGACTATTCATGATCTCTAAAGCTCAACAGAAAGCTGATACCTTCATGCTTGGGCTGTCTTAGGAATCATTTTTCAGCCTGCACTGATTATTCTGAGCCATCTCCAGTTGAAACACTGGTTATGTTCTGTTCCCTGCTCAGCTGAAGAGATCAGAGGAGCCGAGGCAGATTTCCCAATTGCTGTGTTTTTGTTTTCATGGCTTTTTGCCTCTATGTAGTAGCTTCTATATAACCACAAAGTAAGAGGCAGCTGATTCTTATCTCCTGCATTATAACACACACTATCTGCTGTCTGAGAGGAAATTATCAAAACTGAAAAAGAACTGAGAAGGGAAATGGTGACCCTGTGGTTAGGGCAGGAGTCTGGATCAGAACCAGCAGGCAGCTCTGCCCCCATCTGTCACTCCCTCACCTAACCCTCAGTCCCACATCTGCAGCACAGGGCTATTCACTCCTCTGGCACCAACACCCTGAATTTAATCCCACTGGCTGCTCAGGTAGACTCACAAATAACCACCCCTGGCCACCCTGCTGTAGCAAGTTCTCTTTTACAGCAGTTCTTTTTGTGCTAAACTTCCTAGTTTGGTCAAAGCTCGTTGAGGAAGCTGCCTTCCTGGTAAAGGTATTCAGTAATTCTAGCAGGGTGAGAGTTTTAAGCCTGGAGATGAAAACATACCAATATTACCAAGCACAAACAACACTGCTCGTTGAGGAACCCACCTCTGGGAAGAAGGAATTCTGGAAACTCTTGTAAGGTGCTGTCTCATTTTGCAGGCTCTGAGAGCTGCCCCAGCACAGCTCAGCCACCAACACACCCTCCCAAGGTTTTTAACTCCACACCCCCCTGGAGCATGGGGCAGCAGCACGTGTGAGTGCCCAAGGAGGACAAAGTTACATCCTGCTCTGGGCTGCCCTTTGACTGTTATTCTCAGGCTGCAGGTGAAAAGGCCTTGAGGCAATCTGAAGATGAAATTGCAGAATGGAGATTGTGAACAGGAGCAGAGCTCAGCCACAACACACTCCCTGCTGCTCAGCTCAGCTAAGGGAGGAGCCTGAAACATCCACCAGCTGGAGATCCTCACTGGTTTGGTCAGCCTGCTGTCCCCAGTGCCAGGGGGGTGTCTACACTGCAGCTTTCTCCTGACTTCACTTTGTTAATCCCTCTTCCTTCCTGCTAGGATCAGCTCTCTACAGGCATTAGCTCCAGCAAGGGGGGTTCAGGAGAAAGCAGAGAGTTGGAAAATTTTAGCTCCCTACACACCCATCCTTCTCCTTTCTTTTAACAGGTTATGCAACTTGGCATGTAGGAAAAAAATCATCACTCTGCATTTCTGAGAAACAGGCTACTTACAATTTCTGAATGGAGCAACAACTCGTTTTCACAACCTCCCCAAGCCACACAAGAAATTCTACTGACTACTTATTGCTACATTAAACAAACCACATAAAAAGCCAAACAACTCCCCCCTGCCAATCACACCCCCTCACAAACCTCCCAAATCTTTCCAGAACTCATTTTGGCTGAAGAATGAAAGGTGCAGCATCACCAAATCCCACTAGCACAAGGGTTGGAACCTCGACACGAGCAGCAAGGTGGCTGGAGGGGAGGCTGTCTTCCTAAAACTTCTGTTCCAATATATTGACTGTTTTTGATATTGGAGTGGTGAGGAGAGAGCCCCAAGACAGCCTGCATGGGTCTGGAAACACCAAAGTCCTCTCTGAACCCTGTCTGCTCACCATCCTTTCTAGCTGGACTGTGGTAAGGAGCAAGGAGAACCAAAATCTCTGCTCTTACAACAGTTAGGAAAGTGGACACCCCTAGTTCAGGAGAATTTAGGGGTGTAGGTTCTTGAAATGCCTCCCCAAGTGATTGGGGTTATTACAAATTTGTCCTTTGTGCACAAAAAAAGGTTAAAAATATCTAAGGGAACAAGGCTGCTGCTGTACAGGTTGATTAAAATCCACACTAATGACCCCGTTCAGAGTTCTCCACGTGAAAGATAATAATTAATAGATCACTTCCACAGGGGAATTTTAGCCTGCTTCCAAAGTTTGGCAGGTTTTTCAGGGTAAGGGAATTCAAACAAAAGCAGTGTGCTTTTTGGTGGAAATTTTTATATCCTTTCTGACTTTCCAGTGTGTTTAAAACTCCATTTTATGCCTCTTAATGCTGCAGTGAAGAGCCTCAGACCACAGAGAACAGTGTGAAGAATGAGCAATGCAAGCACATAGCCCACACCCCCATTTTCAGGCTAAATTAGAGGGAGCAGGAAGACACGAGTGAAAGAAATATTTAGCAATATGAGGAAAGGACAGACTGTAAACATATAGAGCCAGTGTTGTTCTCAGGGAGCCTATGACTGCAGTGCCTGTGTACATAAGTTCTCTGTACACAAAGAGATGGCCTACATTGCAAAATAGATCCACTTTATACGTATATGTAGGGCATGACTCAGTACAAAGGCAGCTATTCCCAATATTCAAAAGACATTTCATCAGGAGATGAAATTCCAATCTGTAAAAGCAGCAAGAAAACAAGAGGATTTGTTTAAAAAAAACCCCAAAACGTAGGGACAGGCCAATTGTAAAACTGGAGAATAAAAAAAGCAAAGCAAAAGCCCCAAATCGTTCAATCCCTCTCTCAAATCTTTATCCTCCTTTTAGAAGGCAGAGCTAATGAGGCAGGAGAATGTGGTGTTGTCCCAAAATGATGATTTCTGAGATCAATGGGCTGTGATCCACGACCAGCTGCTTCCTGGGCAGCAGAATTCATCAGAACAGGTCAATTCAGGCAGGAGTTATCTTGGTGGGTCAGGAAGCATTAATGGAATGAATGTAATTCTCATTTCTTATGCAGAATTCTATTAGAAGCTTGAAACCTGCAAAATGATCTTGGGGCTGCCAGGATAAAAATCTTTATTAGGGATATCTGTGAACCCTGAGGTCAACTTTTTTTCCTGGTGTCTGTAGGAAATGCAAATGTTTGCCTTCCTTTGGAACTTCTAAGGGTGGATTTTAATTCTTCTGCCATATCTCCAATATATGTACAATATATTATTCAATTTATTTTTAGCACTATCAATGTGCTAGAAGAAAAATGTAAGAATTATTTATTTATACTTTTCAAGGCCAGCAGGACAATGCCACTTCCTAGTGCCAGATTACTCCCAAAACTGCCTTCTGTCTGCTAAAACAGTGGAAGTTACTAATTTGAGTTTAATTTCAGCTTTGTAAATCTCCACAAAAACATTACCAAGTTCCACTCACATGGGCCCTGGGGAGATGAGTTCCTTCTTCCCCACCCACAGCCTCTGAAGAGAACTCTCCCTGTGGATTGACAGGAAAGAGCACTCTACAAAAGCAAACAAATGGTGAAATAAGTACAAAAATGTTTTCAAGACATGAGTAAAATAACTACTGAGGTACAAGGTAAGTTCACTTGATGGAAGCTGGCAAGTGATGTGCTATGAAAGGCTTTAAATCTTAATGCCTCTGTCAAATTTTGCACAGTGACTCTTCTGACACTGCTGCTTTCAAATTTTAATTGTAAAAGAGTGAAACTATCTCACAGTCATTAATTTTCAGCATACCTTTCTTCTGCTTTGGAAATGCAGCAAGATTTACTATTGAGGCTAGAGGTAGGGTATTTATTGGTTCCTCCACCAGTATCTACACTGACCAGGAGGCAGAAGATCACACCCAAGCTCAAACTCTACACCAGTCTTCTGCTCAGCAGCACGTATTATTCCAACCCAAATCAACACACACACAAAATGATGCCCATTAAAAACCCCAACATCACCAGACAGAGATCTGAAGAACTTTCATAGTCACTCCTGAAAAACAGTAGAGCTCAAAAGTTCAGAAGCAGGTAGGAAATAAGGATAGAGGCTTGTTTTCCATCACAAATCACTCACATTGGACACTGAGAGGGTGGTTGGTCACTGGAACAGGCTCCTCAGGGAAGTGGTCACCAAGCCTGTCAGAGTTCAAGGATTTGGATGACACTCTTAGTGCTGTGCTTTAGGTAGTCCTGTGAGTGGTGGGGAGTTGGACTTGATGATCCTTATGGGTCCCTTCCAATCTCTATGATATCTTAGTGTAATACATAACAGGCTGGAAAGAATGCTGGGTTCATTTTGTCATGAAAATGGGCAAGTGTTTATTGAATTCACCTCCATCATCACCCCTCAGGTCATCTGCCAGGTTTAAAGACCAAAACCAACACTAAACCAGAAACTTCATCCATCTTCTATTTACAAGTGAGATTTTTCTTACTAGCAGATAGCAGAAAGTCTTGTTGAGCTACACAATTTGGTTTTAAATACTGTTAATCAATAGAAATAAGAAACCATAAAATAATAATTTAAACATTTTGACCCTGAGCTCCAGTCCCAAGAGTGAAAAAATCTGGGTGTTATTAGTGTTCTTGAACGCCTCACTGCAAGCTGCATATTGTTTTATCATCATCTCAAAGGCACATTACCTAAATACTCTGCAAAAAATCATCAGTGTCAACACAACACATTATCTTTGTACAAAGAGCCCTGCACAACAGTGTAGCTCTCAAATTCCCCCAAAAAGGTATTTGACCTCTCCCATAGTCACACCACTGGTCATCATACTGCAAAGAAACAGGCAGCAAATTAAATGCATTATAATACTAACCTTTCCAGCTCTGAGGTAAACTTGCTCTGTCACTTACTTGGCTAAAACTGACCAGCACTGTCAAAGGGAAGCACCAGATTTTCAACTTCATACCCTGAGCTCCACCTCTTCCTCTTTTCAATTAATTGAAAATAACTATTACATGCTCAACAGACACAACCAGGCAAAGACAAAACCACCCAGATGGACTCCAGTGTTGAGATATGAACTGACTGCAGTGCTAAAACCCTAAATACAGCTGAAGGGACTCTCTCAGAAGTCCATAGTTTACGATTGGGTTGGGAATACAAGGTGGGTGACAGTGACTTCTGATGGGCACAGCGATACAAATGAGGCCATCTAAGAAGCATCTGAGCTGCATAAATAGGAGTCAGTAAATCAGGCAGGCAAGGGAATACAAAACAACTAATCACCACACCTTTATCCAGAGAGATAAGTTAGTCTGAGATAATACGCTGGACAAACAAGCTCACCGCAGCTAATGCCTTTAGTCAGGATAAGGCTCTGTCTGCTGGACTAGAAGTTTAAACTCTGGCTCCAGAGAAAACTGCTCATCTTAGAGTGTTGACTTCCTGATTGTGAGTTAACTCTGTTCCAACTTTCCCCCTTAAAAATTCAGTAAAGCTTTGCTGTAGGATGTTTTCTGGGGAAAAAAGGACGGAGAATTTAATCCCGCTTTGCAGAAATATTCAGACTGAAGTTGCTATCATCTGTCTTTGCTCTTCTTGAAGGAAGCATTTGAGGAACACAAACCAAGCCCTTAACTAACTAAACAAAGTACAGCTGATAGAAAACATCACACATAGTTTGCCAGCAGGAGGAGAAAGCAGCAAACACACCTGAACACATTCCTGCCTGTTGCGCAAGCGCCGCAGGAGGCATTCGTGCCAAGGCAGAGTGGTTGAGCAGAACCCACAGCAAATGTCAGCCTGGAATCTCCTGCCTTTCCTAACACCCATTTTCCTTCTCTTGCTGAAGTATGTGCTCTGCAAGACACCACAGTGCAGTGCTTTTAGTCCAGTATGTCAGCTCTCTGTATGTACCTCCTGGATAATGAGGAGAATCTGTTGACGACACGTCACATTATGACAGAGTTAAGAGGGTTAGTTAGTTTAATCTGCTTCCACAGAAAGGAAGTTCATAAATATCAGGAGAAAACACAAGGTGTGTCATTGCCATGAATTAAATAATAGGGGAAAAAAAAAATACTGTCCCAGATTTTAAGATTCTCAATAGCAGCCTAATACCGTAAATTTATTGAGAAGAAAATCACTTTGCAAAACTGGAATACAATTGGTTTACCAGAGTTTGGTTTTGTTTTTTTATCATTTAAAAATCATTTAATAACAGGCCTGACCATAAAATAGTGGCACAACAGAACTGTAGGTTGCAAATGTGACGTGGAATGCATAGAACCTCCAGGGCAGACCAGCCACAGCAAATACAACAGGCATTAATCACGAGTGTAAATTCACTTTCATAATTGGCTTTTTCTTCTAGAAGAGGGTGCATATAAATATTATAGAGAAAAACCTTTAAAAAACATTGGTTTATTTTTCAGAAATGCTGGAAGGGCTTTCAGCTCAGTCAGAATTGAGTAGGTTTGTTGGGCCAAAACTGCCCTTTTCTGATTCCTAAAGTTTCCTATGCTTGTTATGAAAAAAAAACCCCATCATTGATGATTAGGTGGTAGAAAATGGTGAAAAACAGCAACTAAGAAGCTAATTCTCAACAGATGCCATGGTGTTTCAAAGCACAGTGCTCAACAGCATTAACCTTGAGGAAGTAATGCCAGGAAGAATTTCTACTATCTTGAAAATAAAAATGAATCCCAATAGCCCCCAAACCCCAGTTCATTACCAAGCAGAACGAGTGAGTTCGACACGTGCCTACGAGGATCTCTGGATGTCAAGAGTTTGGTGGGATTTCATTTAAAAAGCAGCACAGAAGAGTAGGAATTTTAAGGAAAAGAGGACTTACAGTACATTGCCTTGGGCCTCTGTCTTCATTGAAGGTGGCAACAAGTTCCTAGATTGCATAATGCTGCTATACTTAGTTTTAGTTGAAGAGAAATACAAACCTGAAAGAGTAACAGCTACTTGCTGGTTAAAACTGATACATTTGGCATCCCAGCCCACCATCCCTGCACTGACTTGTCATTTCCCCCTCATTGCCTCCCAGGGTTATGGAACAGGGACATGCCTACCATCCAAAGTTTCCTATCCTACAACTGGAAAACTTAAGATTTGCCCAAAGTATGACTACGACCCCTAGAAATCATCCCATCATTTTAAGCACATTACATTTATGGGATAGAGCTTCACATGGTACACACAGTGCTATGTTCTTAACAATGCAACTGAAACACCATTGCCTCATCCAAACTTCTCTTCTCACTCTTACAAGCCACCAGCCAAAACCACCACATTTAGGATCTCACTTAATTCCCCTCTCCTAACAACTCTAGGAATTCCAAAAAGCAATCTGAAGAGCAGTGTTTGACATGATCCCCAACTGAACTCACAGCATGAAAAGCCACAAAAACCAGCTCTCCTGGGCAAAGAGGAAGGATGGTTGGCTGACTTGAGATACTCAACTCCCTCTCTGCTGATAGATTCTCAATCTCTCGTGGCTCTCTATTCCCAAACTAGTGGGTCCCTCTGGGTAAGGGGCTCCCTTTCCAACCCATCTCCTACCTCACTCCAACTGAACTAAAGAAAACCTGTGGAGCAGGAATATATTATCCCAACATCCTTGTCCAAAAATCTTAAGAGGAACTGTGAAAAGGGTAAAAAAAAAAAAAAAAAAGGGGGAAAAAAAAGGGAAAAAAATAAGTTAAAGTTCTGAAATCAACATCACTTTTGAGGCAACCTTTCCAGAGACCTCTTGGGTTCCTTTCTTCTCTGAAGCACCTTTTAAAGTTGTACAGTTGTAAGAAATAACTTTAACTATAGAAGCTATATGCATCTTTTAAGAATCACATTTGGATGATTATAAAAATTTATCTATTATACAACATAGGTCCAGCTACACTGAAAAAATTACACCGCTTATTGAAATACATTTCATTTTAAAAACAGACTACTAAATAGGTCTATACAAAAAACTCTAAAATAATTTCTGTAGTAAAATAAAGAGTGTGTTAGGAGAGCTACACAAACAAGACATTTTTTTGTCTTTCTTTATAATGCTCAGATATACTGTGATACGTGGCTGGCTCACTCCAGAGCCAGCACCAAAAAGCTGAAAAGAATCCATTACAATACACAGTGATACAATTAATGCTCTGTATTAATCTCACAGCCTTTCCGATTAGTACAAAGAAAACCAGGCCTGTCTCCTCTTTGAGGAGAAGTCCAGGATATAAAAGCAAGCATACCTCATCAGCTGATATGAAATTATAAAATTCCACAAGTCTCAGGATCTGAAATTTAGAAAAGTCACCAGGAAAAACACAAGCAAATTGGGTCTCAGTCCTGTTGGTTCCCAGCTTCAAACGAGCGCTGCTGATCCAAAACAGGATTTCCTTGTTTGTTAACTGATTCAAGGAGAAAAATTAGGACCTTCTGCTGGGGCTAAGAGAAAGACAAAGATCCTCACCAACTAACCCTCTGTACTTTTCCACGAGGGCACGTTTCCATGTGCATAAAGTGGGAAAAGAGCTGGCAGGAAGCAAAGATGTTAGTGGTGCTGTGCTGAACTGTTTTTTTCTGCCAGGTGTCGCAGAAAACTGTCCTCACTCTGGCCTCTGTGATTTAAAGGCTCGCTCTTAAAAAGAGCTGGAGGAGGGGGTAAATGAGGGACCGGGGGGACGGGGATGTGATGGGGGTGGTGAGGAGGGGGATGGAGGTGAAGGTGGGATGGAGGTGAGGGTGTGAATAGGGGTGAGGGATGGGGCGCGGGGGAAGCGCGCTGACGGGGTTCAGGTTGATGGGGGGAGCCGGGGCGGTGGGGGCGTTCACTACGGCAGGGACCGTGGTGGCAGGAGGAGCTGTGGAGAGGGAGATCTGGGCAGCAGCAGAGGCGTTGACGGGGCTGGTGACACGGAAGCACTTCTCCTTGTGGGCCTTGAGCATGTTGGAGAAGCGGAAGCGCTGGCCGCAGACGTCGCAGGGGTAGGGCTTCTCCCCCGTGTGCGTCCGCCGGTGCCGCTTCATGTTGGGCCTGCTGGTGAAGCTCTTGCCACAGATTTCACAGATAAAGGGCTTCTCTCCTGCCGAGCACAGATAGAGCAATCGGTGAGGCCCAGAGTATCTGCTCCTTCTCCCTTTAGCAGCTCAGGAGAACAAACGGCAGCCTGCAAGAGCTGCTGGGGCTGCTGCCTTCAGCAAACACACAGAGAGCTGTCCTGCAGAAGGCCTCACTCCCTGTGGAAGCCTCTCTCACCTCTGGATTGGCATGTGCAAAAGCTTTTTTAAGGCTTTGACCAAAAGAATAAGGAAATAAGGCTAACCTCTCATCTCCCCCCCAAGGAATCAGGACTACAGCAAGGTCCTGCGTGAACCTTTGCTGTTGGATTTTCTAGCTTGGCTAAGAGTTTTGACCCCCAGCTCCAAGGATTGGAATACAGCTGGATATATAGGGAAGTTTTTGTCCTGGAGTTACTCTTGCTTTTCTTTGATAAGTGCTTACCAGTGTGTGTCTTCATGTGCTCATCAAAGTACTGTTTCATGTTGAAATCTTTGCCACACCACTGGCACATGAACTGTTTGTGCCCGATGTGGATGCTCATGTGGGAGCGCAGCTGGTACTTGTACTGAAACCTCTCATCACAGTTCTGCAACAGGGA
>NW_008604630.1:0-2321 GCF_000691845.1 Merops nubicus | reverse complement strand
GAGCAACTCATGAGATTCAGGGATCACACATCAGGGAACAAGGCAGTCCTGGGACAGCACTCGAAGGTACTACAGGATCATGGAATCACTTTGGTTGGATAAGACCTTCAAGATCCTGGAGCCCAATCGTCCCCCAACACTGCCAGGTCCCCACTGCCCCGTGTCCCTCACCCCACGTCTCCACAGCTTGGAAACCCCTCCAGGGGTGAGGACTCCACCACTGCTCTGGGCAGCCTGTTCCAATGCTTGATCACCACCTCTGTGAAGAAATTTTCCCTAATGCAAATTTCCTAGTGCTGACTCCAGGGGGATGATCCCTGCCCTGGTCCTGCTGGCCACACTATTTCTAGTACAAGCCAGGATGCTGTTGGCCTTCTTGGCCACCCACCCATGTGAAGGAGTAGAGAGCACCTGCAGCAGCACACACACAGACCCTCACACAAAGGCACAATTTAAATTATTTAGCCAGAGCAGAATTTGGTCTGCACTAAAAGGTCTGCTGGCACAAGAGCCTTGGCAAGGAGCATGGAACAGTCACAACCTTTCCTTGCCACAGCAGTTGGCAAGAGCCCAGCAGAGACATGGTTCTGCCAAGGGGAAAGTGCTTCTGAGAGCTTACAGTATCATTTGGAGGTTCTGCAGCTTTGCCAGCAATTTCTGCTGGAGTGCAGTGTCTCCACTAGAGGACTCTGCTCACACAGCAAACCCGACTCCAGCTTGACAGCAGGCTTGTTCTGCAGCAGGCCAGGCTGTTTGCCAGCTATTTTTTTTTTTCCCTACAAGTGTTGTCCCCAGGACTGCACTACCACCGTTAGTCCTACATGTCTGCCTGGAGTTGTGCCCTATTCTGAGGGCAAGGGGAGCCAGCAGACCTGCTCTGGCAATGGGAAGGGCTCTGCACCCCCTCTGCCTCCATCATGTGATACCCACAAGCATCCCCATCAGATGACTGAGACATTATCTGCCCCAGACATATGACTGGGCAAGCCTGCCCATTACAGTCTCCTTCCCAGGGGCAGGCATAAAATTACAATCCCAAACCCATGTGAATGCTGAGAAACTCTTCCCCCATCCCAAACACACTCTCACCAGCAAGCACATCTCAGCTGGAAGTGCTGCTAGATCCACTCCCACTGTGCTCTCCACACTGAGAAGAGTTTCCCCATAATTTTTATTCAACTGCACCTCATTTACAAGTCAGGCAATTCCATTTCCACCTACATCCCCTGCTGACAGTGTTACTAATTTTACACCTTATGCTGCTGTAGCTAAACACACGAGCAGTTGCTGCCTCACCTCACATCTGAAAGGTTTCTCTCCAGAGTGCTGTAGGGAATGGACTTTCAGGGACATACTGCGCTTGAAGGATTTTCCACAGGTTTCACATGTAAATGGCATGTCCTTGGTGTGTGCTGCAACACAACAGGACATCAGAGAGGGTCACTCAAATGCAAACAGTTCTTTAACCATTTTTTTCCTCCCATTCTGAGTAGGAAAACTATTACTACTGAACAGCTTCAAAGTCTATACATATATGTGTACACACACACACATCATTTGCTTGCTGCCTAGTGCTAGACTTGAGCTTCTTGCTAAGGACAAAGCTCAGACAACTGAATTTCCCTTATTTTTTCCTCCTCAAAACAGCAATTATGAGTTAAGAACCACAAAGGCCCATGATGAGGCAGAACCACCAGAAAGTGCTGATCAATAACTCACCAACCATGTGTTTCCGCACGTGGGCCATGGTGTAGAACTTTTTTTCACAGATCTCACAAGAGAATTTCTTTTCTGCATATCCGTGGATGATCTTGATATGTTCATGGAGGGACCAGAGCTTCTTGAAGGATTTATTACAGGAAACGCACTGAATGGGATAAAGAAAAGGAAGTTTAAATGAAAGATTCAGTGATGCACATTCGTGGTGTTAAGCCACGTGTCTTCCTCTGGCATGACAACAGCCCAAAACAAGTCAAAATGCTGCACAGTGTCTCAGACTGCACTTCAGCTTACATTTACTGCTTCACACTTGAAACCATCACACCAAGAAACGCCAGGCCAAGCAGATGTCACCACACTGCATTTTGGTGTCCCCTGCAGAGCACCAGAGCCACTGCACTAACTCATTTCCAAACCACACTGGCACAGACAGCTGGATGCAGCCCTCGAGGAGCTGACACAGAGAGGAGAACTCCACAGGCACTGCTGCTGCTGGTGGGGGAAGAAGCCAGCAGAGGTGCAGGAGGCCAACACCACCCAGATGCCTTAAACCCATCTGTGTGTCCAGCCCTGGCTTTCACAGGAGGGCTGCAACTCCTCCA
>NW_008604629.1:5842-35354 GCF_000691845.1 Merops nubicus | reverse complement strand
GGTCCCTCTGGATGGATCCCTTCCCTTGTAGCTTTTTGCCTTTTGGCTGAAAGCAACCTCTTCACCTTTTATCTCTCACAAAGCCAGAATGAGTGTCAGTGCTTAACAACAGTGCCTTGAAATCTCTTGGGAGAATGGAGGAAAAAAAGCCAGGGAAGAAAGGAATTGAGGAGTATATTTAATCCCATCCCTTGGCATTTTACAGTAAGATGGGGGGATGGGTAGAAAGTTTAATTTAGTGGTCTGAATGATATCCTGGAAGCTCTACGTGCTTCCAAGGCTACTTCTAAAGAAAGTTTTAGGCATCTGCAAGTCTGTTCATGGAAAGGTACCATATGCTTGTGATCATTTAGCCTTTATACAATGCATACACCATGAAATTAGTATGGTCTTCTTTTTTCTTCTCTCTTCCACCCCTCCATCTCCCCCAACAGTAAGATTCACAGATCTGAAAGGACGTTAAACACCAAATCTGTGAAAGTTCATGACAGTCTGTGGCAAAAATCCCACTGGGTTTGGATTAAATCTGTTTGGTGAAATTCCAAACCAACCTGTCAATACGTGCACAAACTGGATGGCTGGCTCCCCAGGAGAGAGGTAGCACTTATTTGCTCTACAAAGACCTCTGTGTATAAACCAACAAGATCTTGAGACACACAGAATACTTCTGCAAAGAGCTGGAAGCTGAATGTGTCTGCTCCACCAAGAAAGAGATGGAACAGCCCAAAAATCTTTGAAACCTTTTCCCTCCCCAGTCTTTGGTCAGTATTTTTAAGTTACTTTATAATGAACTACCCCTTCTGAAGCATTACACCACAATTCAAGTGTTCAACTTCAATATGTTAGGGAGACTTGGAAGAGTTAAAACATTCTTTTCACTTCTAAGCTTCCCCTTGAAGAGTATTTCCCTTGTGCCTGCCTTAGTTTGTATTCCCTTCCTCACCTGCTCAAACTTTTAAGATTCAGACGTCTTCCCCCACTCCTCTGCATGCTAAACACATCCTTGGGCAGGATCTGAAAGGCTCAGATGGCAGGTATGTAAACTATTTTTCCTTTAAGAGCAGAATTGGCACATGAGGCTATTCCAAGGGTAAGTGTGTTTGAGGCAGAAGCTTGTCTTTGAGTTTTATTCTTTTCTCTTAGCAATGTCACCTTGATCATCTTGGCTACAGTGAAATAAGAAATGTCATATTGATTGGCTCAAAAAAGTTTTGGAGCCAAAGTGTGACATCATGAAGTTTGAATTATTGCACTATATATTCATATGTTTTTCTATACCACTCCCCAGGTTTCTTCTAGTTTTCTTCATCAAAATATGAAGCTTGGATATAGTTTTTCCTCTTTCCATCTCACTCAGAAATGTTGTATGCTCCTGGCTTGGGTATTTGTGGTGATGTGCTGAAGAATAACCCAAAGCATTTTATCCAAGACCTTTATTCAAACCCAAGTGGCTGTATTCAGAAGTAGCACCTGCTGAGTTTGTATTAACAACTTGATATTTGAATAAAACTCTTTGGAGGTGGAGCCACCAAAAATATACTGTCCTAGCAGATCTACACTGACCAAAGTGGGGCTGGTTTCAGTAAATTATGCCAGTATTTTCACCTCCAAAAAAAGGTGAACAGGACAATAGATGTATGCTCAAAAGTTGTAAGAAATCAAAAGATAAAGCTTAGAAAAAATTAAGATACCACTTCTGTGAAACAAAGACAGACAACTCCCACCCTGCCACTGTTTTTTCCTCTTCCTCACCATTTCCTCATCTCCCAGTAGAGTGCATCCAATATAATCTGGTCACCATGAACTGAAGTGGACACTGCTCTTCAGACAGCCACAGGGAAAGCAGCTCTGTAGTATTTCTATCAACATGCAATGTTCAACACAGTGTCAGTGCTTCACCATCCACATTTTAACAGGATGACTACAAATATGCTCCTTATCTTATGTACCTCCCCACAACCTAGCTCAGGTAAGCACATTTTTGTTAGGGAATGAAGACTGGAAGCTGTTTTCTAACAAATCAGCCAAAATTCTGCACTCTGGCTGACTAAAAAGTAGTAATTGAAGATTTGGAAAGCTAGAAAAACCAGGTTTGATGCCATCACAACAGTTTTGTGGTCAGCCACACTACCATAGAGCTTATTAGGTGCAGTAGCCTTCTATTATCCCATAATGCAGTGAAATCAGAGCACACAGAATAGTTAGCCAAATTTTCCAAGGGACTTCTATATACACTGAAAGATCCAAGGTAATTATCAGCATCATCTTAGTCACAAATTAAATTTTCTCAAGTTTGCTGTAACTTATGACAAATTCAAAGGCCAGTCTAAAAGTTAAGGGAGCCTGGTTGGATGTAGGATCATAGAATCCTTTAGGTTGGAAGGGACCTCCAAGATCATCAAGTCCAACCCTTGAGCCATTAGGGCTCCAAAGTCCTCTGCTAAAACAGATCAGAATCTGTCAGGGTTGGAAGGGACCACAAGGATCCCCCAGTTCCAACCCCTCTGCCCTGAGCAGGGACACCTCCCACTAGATATCATCAGGATGTCCTGGTGGCACTGGCCACATGGTTCTACATGACCAAGGTGTTATATACACCTTGAAGGCTGCTTGGCCTCAGTGTCACAGCTTCAGTGATCTTGCCCAGACTTGATTAATACATATTTATAAAACTGAAGTTATTCTTGCAACAAAAAATGGAATAAAAATATGTACACATAAAAAATACAGTACTAGATGATTTTTTTTCAACCATACGGTGCCATTTTACTCCTAGGTCTAAACAGAGCTAGGAAAACATAATACAAAAAGACTAATTATGGAGACAAGTGGGACATGGCAATATTTCCTTTCTAGCACTGGTTTCCTTGAAGATTAATAGTGGATACAAGCACCTAAATCAACTTGACTACGCTACTTACAACGCTGCCTTTTTACTGTATAACAAATCATCAAATTAAGGAGCTATGAAATATGGAGTCTGGTTGGGTTTGTTTAAATCTCCACCTTGACACACACCACTAAAATATCAAGCACAGAGATGCCACAGGGAACTTCTACTGACGCAGAACCCATCACACCCAGAAGAACCCATCTCTCCAACACAGATGACAGCTACCAGATAACCTGACAGGGAGCTGCTCAAATCTCACCAGACAGCAAATAAACAAGCACAAATAAATAAATAAGCATTTAAATAGACAGGAAAGGGTCCCATTTTGGCCATCTAAAGGAAGACAGGATAACTAGGGAAGGAAAAAAACAAGAGAGAGCACTGCAGAGATTTTCTGTTCAGGAAGAGATATTGTCATGTCAATACTCCCAGGATTGACTGAAACAAAACAAAAATCTGGAATAAAAAAACACCAAACCAAACTTATTCCTTCATCACTTCTTATTTTTTCTTCATGTATTTTAGAAAACACTATCAGGGACAAATAGAGGCCAGATACTGTAGAAAATCAACTCCTTCACCCATCCCCTACTGACACGATCCTGGACAGACAGAAAGTAAGACCAGAAAACCAAATAAACTGTAGGTCAGGGAAAAGTTTTTCTGAGTTCCATTCAGCAGCCCAAGAAGTTGACAGAGAGGTCTTGAGCTCTTTTTATGAAAATCTCCAGGGACATCTCAATTTCTGGTCTATGGTGATGGGAATTTGCCCTGTCTCTATTTAGGGCCCTTCAGTGGGTTTTGAACCTCAGAATGAGAAAGTTATTGATTATAACCAAGTTGAATATTGAATTCAATCATTGAAGATTTGACTTTTACAAGGGACTGTTAGCACAAGCAAAACCAAGACTCTGCCTCTGAAGCTATATACAGCAATATATCCAGAGAGCACACTTCTCAATCTATTCAGGAGCCAGAAATTAGGAAGTTAAAAGTATGATGAAAAAGCAAAAAAACCCCCAACTTTCTGATACAAGAAGAAAAAAATGCAACCTAATTATAAAGAATCAATTTCATTGAATCCAGCACGCTGTGAGCATTTATTTAAGCCTTGGTTTCATAGTCTTAAGCAAGATCTGGGTCCCACTGAGAGCCATGATAAAATTTTGATGGAATTTAAGCAGAAATTCCCTTCACTGATGCAGTGTGCCAGAGCAGCTACTGCTCTGCTTCACAGAGTCCTTCCCTTCAACTCACCCACAGGAAACTTTTAGCCACAAAAATGAACCTGAGCCACACTGAAGCAAGCAGAGCAGGCACACACACTCCTGAGAGCAATGTCACACTCACAAAAGAGCATTTTTTTTTTTGCAATTAAGAAGAGATCAGTAAAATGAAGCTTAAATATAAGTCCTAGGAGCCAGAAGCTACAGGCCACTAAGGTGAAGAACCTGGTTGCAACCTAATGGGAGCTGCACCAGGGATCTGCTGCTCCCAAATTGCTTCATGCTGGTACATAACTCTCCATAAAGTTGTCACATCACAGAATTACCCTTCCTGAACTGGCGGTCCCTGGGGTCACCACTATCCAGTTGCCTGCTCACCACCCTCCAGTTGCCTGCGTATCATACACTAGGATGAACTCAAAGCATCTGAAAAACCCCAAACAATAAAACCCACAAATCCTCATGAAAACCAACATCTGGGACCTGCTCAGGATGACCATGGGTTCTACAGCGACAACTGAAAAACACCAAAACCCATCAGGGATAAAATATGAACTGCTCCTGCACCCCAGTTTGCATTTCCTGATTTTGTGGCGAAGTTGCAGCAGCTCCAACTGAAAGTACCAAGATTTCTCTCTACAAGTGGAGAGCAGGGTTGGTTGGTTGGTTTATTTCTTTAAGAATTATTACTTTCCAGCATGGGTGTGTTGTAGGCTGAAAGAATCCACTTCTAGAGCTGTTCCTGAAAAAACAAAGTGAGGGGAAAACGTTGTTTTGCCAGTTTTCAAATTTTCTGCAATTGACCCTTTGAAAAACCAAGATTTTCATGGTTTTGTGTAGATTTGAATTAACCTCAGAGCTAGAGGTGGTGTTTTTTTCCAGCTGAGAGAAAATCCATTCAAACCCACCCCCTCAAAGCAGTGTTTGCACACACTCCACAGCAGTTTGCAGTATTTGGCAGCTGTATCCCCTCCACTTTTTATCTGTGCTGAGCAAGGTGTAGATGGGGGCTGAGCAAAGTTCATCCTCCTCCCTTCCTACAGATGCTCATTCTTCCCTGCTGTTCCTGAGCTGAGATGAAGGACACTTAATCCCACCTCATCTCAGCAAAGGCACTGCTGCTACACAGCCTGAAAAGGAAGGGAAGGTCCCAAGCAGAACACAAAGAGACCAGTCATAGAATCATAGAATCCTTTAGGTTGGAAGGGACCTCCAAGATCATCAAGTCCAACCCTTGAGCCATTAGGGCTCTAAAGTCCTCTGCTAAAACAGCTCAGAATCTGTCAGGGTTGGAAGGGACCCCAAGGATCCCCCAGTTCCAACCCCTCTGCCATGAGCAGGGACACCTCCCAGCCAACAATATCCATCTGATGCTGCTGAGATGCAATTTGTTGATATAAAAAGCAGTATCACAAGGAGAAAGGCAACATGAGAACGTGCCAGCCAGGACACAAGACATCAGAAAGAGGGGACAGACTATTGGGAGGAGGGGCAAAAAGCTCTGAAGGCATGTGAGGGTTTAGATCAAAATTATTTAGCCCAAAGCCTAGGATGAGGCAGAGGTGTGAAGACTCCAGGACATCATGAACACTTCCCTGCAGCTTACTCCTTAAGGACTCTTTCTACAACAACCTTGTCAGCAAAAGCAGCAAGGTCCATTTTTAAGGTTCAATGAGCCACGTGGATGCCACTGGTCCACAAAATGGAATTGACTTCCAGCAGCTTGAAGAGGTCTCAGGAGTACTGGTGACTGAAGAGCTTTGTGACTGTGTGCAATCTTTTCTACTTTCTTTCCTCTGCTTTGTCCAGAGTGAATGAACCATTCTCTGGCCATCCAATTTGGAGGAGCAAATTCAATTCTATTCTAAAACTGAAAAATGTATTGTGTTAGGAATAAACTGTTCACAAGATGAACAATTGGGAAATGAATCCTCGTTCCCTTCAGGAAGCTGGAAAGTTTTGACAGAAAAGGATTGATCTGAGTTAAGGAAGTACAATGTAGAAGTGAATTTATCCTGACTTTTCTGCATGCTATGGAATAGATATTTTCCATACAAACACATGTTTTTGCCAAAGATTTCTCTCACTTTTAGCTCTGAGCTGTGAAAAAGCCTCCAAAAAGCCAAGCTAGCCAACAGCCCACACTTAAGGTAATTTGCAAACTGTGCACAAAGTTCATTACTACTGACAAGCTAATGAACTCAGCCTTTGAAGAGCCACCCTGATGAGCATTTTCTGCAAATAAACTGCATTTTTCCATGCTTTGAAAGTGCTGCACTTATACCTTCATGCATGCAGAGTAATTGTGAATACACAGAGCCCAGGAGAATTTATGGGTCACGAGGAGGAAACAAAGGTGGAAAGCAGTGGGAGCTGGAGGGGAAAGAAGACCACTGCCTCCTTCCAAAATTCAGCTTGCTCCTCACCCTTGTCCTCATCTGTTAAATCCATCAACAAAGACCTCAGAAAAAAAGGATTCTAACCTGTTAATGCTCAGATTTATACATACAACTTTAAAATCTTTTCAATCTCTAGCAATCCAAGCCCCTCCATTTGACTTCTGTGCCTGTACTTTTAAGTATTATGAAATATAAAATTAAGCTCACCATCTAGTATTTTTGTCATGGGAATGGTTCTCAAGTTCCTAAGCTTAGCAGATGGTCGATAACAGATTTCACTATTTCCTGTTTTTCCCCCATTTTCTTGGATTTCAGCAACAGAATAGATCTTTTCCTGAGCAATCTGTTCAGTTTGATTGTGTGTCTTTTCTGAATTATATCCAGTACTTATTTTTTCTTCTGTAGTTTCCCCACACAATCACACCCCCACATCCCTTACCTGAACACCAAAAAGTTTCTCCTCTTTGGTTGGCAGCTGCTGGACAAG
The DNA here is from genome assembly GCF_000691845.1 of Merops nubicus. Lineage (NCBI taxonomy): Eukaryota > Metazoa > Chordata > Aves > Coraciiformes > Meropidae > Merops > Merops nubicus. Next base: position 28,349 of record NW_008604629.1, on the reverse strand, counting down.
AAGAAAAGCAAATCTCAGCTGAAGCAGACAAAATGCAAGTTGGCTTCTCTGCTGCTTTTCTCAACTTGTTGGGAATAATTTGCACAATGAAAACAAGTCACACACTCTTCCTAACCTGTAATTTTGGTTGGTTTTTTTTTTTACAGAATCATAATTCACTCCTCTTTGTCTCAGCTCCACCACACTTTCCAACTTTCAGGATTCCTCAGCAGAGCTGCTCCTCATTATCTCCATACTTGCATGAGAGAGAAGTGCCCTGTTCCTATGGAACTGATTTCAAAATTCCCTCAATTCAGAACAAATCTCCCTGCTCCCTTGAAAGCACCTCCACCCACAGAGAAGACTGAGATGCTCTTGCTGCCTTTCAAGGTGCTCCCTCAACGTCAAGGGATGTCTCCACCCCGAGGTTTGCTCTGACGTGGTGCCTGCTCCCTGCTCTGCCATCTAGACCTGGTGGAGAGGAACACGTTCAGCACATCTATAAAAAGTTTGGATTGCTCTTGAGAACAGCCATCCGTTGGCCTCCCTGCTGCCATAAAGGGCAATGCTCACAGCAAAGCAACCAGAGAGGAAAATCCCAGGTTTGCTAGCTCTTTAAGCCAAGGTAATAAATCAAAGAGTTACATAACTTCAGGGTTTTTTTGCCTCCTCCTAAAAATACATTCTTAGCTCGAAATATAATTATTAAGACTGAAAAATTAAAGTGATGTTTCCATGGTTTTTTTTTTTTTTTTAGGCTGGAAGACAGAGGCCTTTGCAAGAGAGCTGTCCTGGGGAAGCAGAAAGGTAACTCAAGTGACATCATGCCACCAGGAGAGAAGATGTGGAGCTCCAAGAGCTGAGAGCCCTGCAAACCACTGCTCTGGCCTTTGTCTGAAGTGCTGTGAGAGCAGAAGGAGAATCACCCTTCACCTATGGCCCTGGGGACCCTCCTCCCTCTCTGGGACAGGGGAGAAGCATGAGTGAGGTCTGCTCAACGGCCAGTTGGGTTTTGGAGGAGCTGATCCACCCTCATCAGTGGCAGGAGCTGCAGTCCAAGGAGGTACAGGCTCCCTGGGGTGGCTGCTGCACCCCAAGGGGACCTGGGGGGGTCTTCACAGCTACGATGGGCTGATGGGCCACAGCCCTTTGCTGCTCCCAAAGAGGACCAGAGGCAACCCTTGCTGCCACCACGGATGGTCTTTGTGCCCTCTGACTGGCAAGAACAAGCTTCAGCAGTGCAATGCTAGACCTCTTCCATCACCTTGAGGGTCTGCCTCTTGGATCTGAGGAGCTGTAATCTTTTTATAACTCTAAATGATGTCATATGCTCATTAGCTTTCCAGACTCTATTTGGAAGGCAATTTTTTTTTATTTAAATTCTCTTATTCTCTTTTTTTTTTTTTCTTTTGACTGCTTAGTTTTTATTCAGCACGAGTGCTCTGCTCTGAAAATCCTGCCAAAGGTTTTCCACATTCTCTGCACAGCCCTCTAACTGCATTGCAGAAAAATAAGACTCATATATACACATTCAACCTTGCTCCTCAAATGTCTTTAAAAGTTCCCTCTTTATAATTCAAGTTCCTACTGAAGAAAAAAATGTTGATAATCTACCCAGAAACACAATTCTGCATCTTCCTGCCCCAAGTCAAAACCACAGAATTCACTGCCACAGAAGTAAAATGAATTAAGAATCTATTTTTTTTCCCCCTTCCATTCTCTATTGGGTCATTGCAGTAATCCAGGAAAAGAAATCTGAAATCAAAACCCAAGCACCAGATTCAGCTGCACTGCCTCAATCTCTGAGAAGTGCCTCCTCACACACCAACCTTTGTAAAATTAAAAGCAATTGTGGAATGATCCTGAAATTCTGGGAATTTCAGGCTGCAATTAAAATCTTCATCTTAGGTAGGAGGCTAGTGGGGAAAAAAATAGAGAAACCCTTCCTCCACCTTACAAGGTAACCCCTTCTGGATATTCCCAAGCCCTATTTTAACATTCATCAAACATTTTGATCTCATTACTGCCATCCAAAAAGCTGTTTGTGAATGTTATGTCTAGAAACCTCTGAATCTCCAGGTTCCACTCACACAACCCAAGCTACAGGCACCAACCCTCCTCCCAGCATTAGAAGGATTTAAAAATGCCAACAACAAATCATTTTAGATCAGTTGTTACCTACTCTTGACCATTCTCTGGCACAAATGATTGGTGTCTCCCCATGAGATGCTCTTAATCCAGCTCCTCTCTTTTTCTTTTTCATTCCTCTCTAATTTCAAGCCATATTTTCAGTTTGCCACTCCACCATTTTACTCTGGAGTGATTACTTTTGGCAAACATTTTACTTAAAATCCTTTGCAAGTACCTACTTCCCTGATAAATCCTATCTAGTGCTTTGTACACCACAGATCTCAGGTTTGATCTCAGGTTTGCAGCCTTGCAGTGATGTGGATTAATATATTCTACTTCCCCAAGTTTAATATTTCCTATTGGCCCATGAAGCCTCTAGAGGAACCTGAAACTTGTCTCCAGTTCAGGGCTGAATCCAAAAAGGAGTGGGCCCACTGATCTTGGTGTAACACAGAGGTCTCTGCCAGGACCCAAATGGAAAAGCAGTCCCAGGAATTATCACAACTCTGGTTTATTACTTCATGAAAGATCAATTTAATCCCATGGAACTTTTGCTTCCAAAGACATTGAGAAATAAAGACCCTTTTTGGAGGTTACCTAGATGCACATTCATGCTACAGCTTCACTGACTGCAGCAAGAAACAACTCTTGAGGAATCCTGCTCTCTGGTGAAGGAAGATGTGTGAATCACACAGGAATTGCTTCTGACTCTGTCTCCTCCCCCTAGATAGATAGTGGGGTCTGAAATCAGAATGAAGCAGCACCACAGGAACCAAGTTTTCAGCCAGTGAATCCTGAGCAGATGGTTTTCTAGTTCACCCAAAGAGCTGTGCTCGTGTGGCTGGAGAAATCTGCAGCGACGCACACACATGATGCTCAGGAAAAGATGCAGGGAAAGATTCTACCACTTGACTGACTCAATTAACTCCTACCTGAGATTTCTGTACCAGTGCTCTTCAATATGATTCACAATTTAACCCTGGAAGTACACGAGGTGCAGCATGGGAGTGGTGAAATGGTTGTTTTTTTAAGTTTCCCCATGCAGGATGGCAACCTGATCAGTGGAAACACCTTTTTGCTTCAGATGAAAGTATTCCCACTTCCCCTTTGGAACAGGATTTCATCCTTCACATGAGAAGATGTTAAAAATATCCTTGAAATCAGAACCATTACAAAAATTAAACAAGAATGCAACGTCTGGCTAAGAAGAAACCAACTGAAGCACCAATATGGTGCAAAACTTCCCCCTCATGAGTTGCTCTATCAAAACCAAGAAAACTCGTATAAAGAGCTGCATTATCTCACTCAGAAGCAATGAAAACAAGGAAAAAACAAATAAATTGAAAGAAAGCAGGTCTGGCTGTGCAGCAGAGTCCACACAGGACAGAACACAGGCTGCTCCATCTTAATGGCTGGTTTTAAATCAGTGACATTAAGGAAGTTCCTTTCTTAGAAAGGGAAAGGACACCAGCTCATGGGAGGAAGAAAAAACCCTCCAGCACAAATAGATCTATATATACACACACACACATCCTCTGTACCTGGAAAACATTGTTGTTATCACAGTCAGACAAGCAGGAAAACGTTCTGCCCCACTTTCTACAAACCCAGTAGCTACTTTTTGAACCCTTCAAAGTAAATATTTATGTTTCCTTGGGAAAGTTTCTGCAAGATTCCAGGAAGTGAAAAGAAGCAAATCAAAGCTGAATTCATGAATACAGAACAATTCCTTCAGAGGTGTGTTCCCCTCCTTATTCCTTTTTCCCCCCCCCCCAACTATTCATTTTTTTTACAGCTGGATTTGGAATGGGGCCATTTGGCATTTTTTAGTGAGAAATATTCTCATCAGCTCCTCCTCTCTGTCGTACACCACTGTCACCCTGATGGGTTTTTCCTCACAGAAACCACCACTTTGGTGACTACTCCATCCTAAAAGCCACCACATCACATCTGACAATCTCCACTAGGGCACCCAAACAGGGCCAAGGTCATTGAGACCTTTAGAAATCTTTAGAGAGAGCATATAGATTGTGTGTGAGGTATAAAAAGTGTACCAAAAAAAACCAACCAAACCCTCAGGATAGCATGAAAAGTGCTTGAAGTTGGTATGACTTGGGATAAAATTAGCAAGAAGAGTATCTCTGCCAAGTGCTAGAAAATGATGATGCAATAATTTTACCCTTTCAAGTTAGCACATGTATGGAAGGGATTAAAACACTTCCCTTTGAAAATTAAAAAAAAAAGAGAAAACTTCAAGGAGTTATTGCATATCTTCTGTCACATTTTAGGCCTGGAAAGGAGCAGCTCAAACGCCACCCCTCCTATTTCAGACCAAGGGAAGGAGGAAGGTCTGTTGGGTTTTTCTTGACTGAAATCCACAGTCAACAGTTTTGCACCAGCGTGGCACTCCTCTCCTGGTTCCATTTCTAACATCACCAAATCCTCAAGCTGAGGAATAAGTTGACTAAGCAGGAGGACACAACACTCCAAGTAATAGAATCATGGAATCCTTTAGGTTGGAAGGGACCTCCAAGATCATCAAGTCCAACCCTTGAGCCATTAGGGCTCTAAAGTCCTCTGCTAAAACAGATCAGAATCTGTCAGGGTTGGCAGGGACCACAAGGATCCCCCAGTTCCAACCCCTCTGCCATGAGCAGGGACACCTCCCACTAGATCAGGCTGCCCAGAGCCTCCTCCAGCCTGGCCTTAAAGACCCCCAGGGATGGGGCCTCAACCCCCTCCCTGGGCAACCCATTCCAGGGTCTCACCACTCTCATGGGGAAGAACTTCTTCCGCAGGTCCAGCCTGAATCTGCCCACTGCCAGCTTTGCCCCATGCCCTCTAGTTCTGTTGTTACTTGAGATCCTAAAAAGTCCCTCCCCAGCTTTCTTGTAGCCCCCCTAAGATACTGGAAGGCCACAATAAGGTCACCTCGGAGCCTTCTCCTCTCCAGACTGAACAGCCCCAACTCTCTCAGTCTCTCCTCACAGCAGAGCTGCTCCAGCCCTCGGATCATTCTCGTGGCTCTTCTCTGGACACGCTCCAGCAGCTCCACGTCCCTCTTGTCCTGGGGGCTCCAGAACTGGATGCAGTGCTCCAGGTGGGGTCTCACCAAGCTGCTGTTGTGACACACGAAGCAATGCTGGAAATATGAACGTTTTCCCCACCCTTTCCCCCCTTGCTTACACACCAATGCCAAGGGTTTGGCTAAAAGGGAAAACTCCACAACAATTCATGCTTTAGAGAAGTTTTGAGGCAAACAGCACTAGAGAAAAAAGGGGGAGATAATTCACATCCTCCAAATACTAGAGATTTTACCCTTCCTAAACAGGTTATGAGACACAGATGACATTTTGCATGAAAGTTCATTTTCTGACATCTCATTTTACATATGCAGATGACCCAGTTGCTTCATTATCTTGCACTTGGACAGACTTGCAGGTTAACTCTTTGCAGCACAGCAGGCACCAAAAGGAGCCCATGATCAAATTGTGCTGGAGAACAGATGCCAATGTCCAAGCAGCTATCAAAGAAATTAAAATAATTATGCTACAGAAACAGAAGCTTTCTGATTTCAAGAGACATGATCTAGACTTCCCACAGCCTGTGCCAAGTCTTCTGAGTTTCCAAAGGCACAGGTTGCTTCCCAGTGTAAAAATGAAGGAACTAAACTACTTCACTAGTAAGCAGCAATTGCCTATGGAGAGCCACCACCTCCTGGTGTCACACTCCTGAGATAATTTTCAGCTAAATTGCCATCTTTGGTGCTGACTGTCCAAAACAATACACTAAGGGGGCAGTTCACAGGCTTTACAGATCCTACTGCTGATAACATCTCCCCTAGCACCCAAATTTCTGCAGCTATCCATGCCCAGACAGTGACAAGCTTCTCAGTTCTCTCTGTCATCTAAACCCAACTGGGAATCTCCAACCCTTTAATGCAGGGTCCTCATGGAGTAAATCACTTCAGAATTGGCAAGCCTTGCTATGGACACAAGAAGTGTCCACATTGCCAATGGTCAGGCTCTGAATTAGAATCATAGAATCATAGAATCCTTTAGGTTGGAAGGGACCTCCAAGATCATCAAGTCCAACCACCGAGCCACCAGGGCTCTAAAGTCCTCTGCCAAAACAGATCAGAATCTGTCAGGGTTGGAAGGGACCACAAGGATCCCCCAGTTCCAACCCCTCTGCCATGAGCAGGGACACCTCCCACTAGATCAGGCTGCCCAGAGCCTCCTCCAGCCTGGCCTTAAAGACCCCCAGGGATGGGGCCTCAACCCCCTCCCTGGGCAACCCATTCCAGGGTCTCACCACTCTCCTGGGGAAGAACTTCTTCCTCACATCCAGCCTGAATCTGCCCACTGCCAGCTTTGCCCCATTCCCTCTAGTTCTGTTGTTACTTGAGATCCTAAAAAGTCCCTCCCCAGCTTTCTTGTAGGCTGGAAAGGGACTCAAATCCACAGCTCTGCTTCATAAAATATCACCCCAGACTTTAGGTAAAAGCTCATCCTAGTTTGCTAACAAGCAAGAGTCTTGATGGGCACAAACCAGAACACAGAAAGTTGCACCTAAACCTAAGGAAAAAAAACATCTTTACTCTTGGTTCTGTGAGAGCCCACACTAAAAAAATGAAGAATATTAAATGGCAGAATAAATGAACTACTGAAAATGCATTAGGAAAAATGCAGACATGGGGCAATTTGCTCCAGATGACGTACATGGTTTAGGAGTAAAATAAAGATGAGATTAGAAAACCCAAGGAAACTAAAAAGAGATCAGACTCTTAGCTAAATAACTTTATCAACAATTACACAGAGGACAGAGCTGCTGAACAGAAAGCAGCAGACTACTCAGATACAGAATGAGTGGCTTGCACCAGGGGAGGGTGATTAATAATTTCCAGCCCACTGGTTGTTGAATAACTTAATAATTTAATAACGTTTAATAATTGACATCTATTAGGGATATGCATATTTAGATTAGCAAGCTTGAGTAGGCTGGCACATGGATTCAGGAGTCTGAGGAAATAAGAGATCTGCCCCAAAGAATATATTTTTGAGAAGTTTTGGGAAGAGCCAATAAAAAAGAAAGCAATGTAATGAAAAGCTTTCAGGCTGTTGGAAGATAAACCAGGTCAACTTAACAGGAGCTCCTCATCAACTGCTGGAGTGAACCAGACCATGGTCATCTTTAGATTCTCTTTGGAGTACTCAGCTATGAAATGAGTGAAAGCAAACACAACACAAACATCCACAAGCAAATGTATTTGTAGGAGAGGTGCAGAAAAGAACAACCTGAGGACTGAAGAGAACAGAAAACTCAAGAACAGGTCACTCTGGTTTTCTTCAGAGAGACTGTGCATGCTAAAAGGAGTATTTAGTATTTATTTTAGAAGAGTGGTGGGGTCAGGTGCTTGGAATTCAGAGGTCAGGAGGAGAACTCTCACCATCAGGTTCCCAAATACCTTCTGCCAGCAGCTCAGGCTTTGATTTCACCACCTCCCTTGCAGCAGGTTGACTTCTCCTGGGCTCACAGCCTGATTTCAATGTTAAAATACCATCTTAATTACTTCACCTTCATTTGCTAACGTCATGGTGGCCACAGTTTTTTTCTGGCTTAAGCTGGATGTGTCAACTCATTTTCTTTTATTAAAAAAAAAAAAGATGACTCCTAATTGATTACTGGCTTCATTTCCATCTACAAGATGGACACAGCCAAATGAAGACTATTTCCACAGCCCTCACACTTGAGGCAAGCACATGACAGGACCATATTTAATGTTCATTTAGTATTCATAAAACTGATCCCCTTGTAAATTCCAGCACGTATTTATGCAGACAAAACATTTTTTGGCTCAACTTTCATTATTCCTCAATTTTTCTAAGGCAGCATTAAGAAACTCAGTGAGATTTCCCCAAAAAAAGGCCTTTTCTTGTTGGACTTGCAAACAGCTTAGCAAAGTCTCACAATATCTCTTAAAATATCATCTATGCTGAACAGCTATATGCATGTAGTTAAAAATTTAGCCTGTGCTACCTCCTAATTTTCTCCTGGCTCCCCAAGATGTCACAATGATGTTTCGGAGACGTCAGGCACTGTCACACAGAGGAAGTTGTGCCCATGAAAAATGCTTCATGTACATTCTACAGCTCTTGATGCTGAAAAAATGGACTTTTCACACAGCCTTGCTCAAAGCACCAGCTCCCAGCCACATCTTCCACACCCATAAGCAGATCCTTGGTTTGCAAACAACTTTTCAGTAAATGAGATCAATATATTAACTCATTAGTAACAGATTTAGGTAAGATTCCACCAGCTTTTCACAAAAGCTCATGACCCAGCAACCTTCTCTCCTTTATCTGGCAACAGCTCTTGAAATGACAGTGGGTTAAAATCCTCCACTGCATGGCTGAGATCAGTTGGTGTTTGAGCATCAGCAAGTAAAACTCTCAGCCAGCCCACATCTGCTGCTGTAGAAGGAATATTTCACTGCTAATCTTTAAATTAAACTAACATTTGCATTAAAGAAGTCCATGTATCAACTGTAGTACAGCCTCAAGTCTCATTTCAGAAAAATAACATCTTGAACCCAGCAACTCTGCTTCCTGTGGGCACCACAAATAACATCAGCCACCAGCAGATTAATAAAAAACAAACCAAAACAACAAAAATCAACCCCAGAAACATCTTATCTTTTATTCCTGCAGGCCAGTGCCACTCAGACAAATTAAATGCTGGTTTTCACATGAAAAAAACTGTTAATCTGGTCTTAGATAGCTGCTCAAGTGCATCTCTACCCATGTCAACAGGGTTGCACAGTGGTCTCAGTCAGCATCAGTTGAAGACCAGAGGGCTGTTGAGATGTGACCTGGGACAAGGCTCATCTAAAGAATTTGGATTCCTGATGAAGAATCAGCAACTGCAGGAAGGAAGCTTGGCTTTCTGACCTCAGAACTGGCCTGCAGCAAGATAAAACATCCTCTCTTCAGCCAGTTCAAGGGCAAACACAAGAAACAACCAACATCACAGCAGGTTTATGGGTATTTTAAAAGCAGAGTTGTATTCCATTCTCACAGTATTTACTTATATTGATAAAATTAAGAGTAGGTCTGGAAAAAAAACTCTTTAAAGTATTTAAAAGTAGCCTAGAATCAGTAAAGCCTCCTGAGTGCCACCTCCAGCTTGAGTGTGCCTTGCCTCCACCAGCAGCACGCCCACCACAGGCACCTCCCTACCAAAATCTGCTAGGAAAGAAGAGGTCTTAGTGCATGCCTGCCTCCTGCCATGAGCTCCTTGACTTGGCCAAGAGCATGTCCCAGCCCTGCAGCTCTACCCCTGCAGAGCACCTCTCTTGGAGAGAAGAAGAATCCTTGCTCTCCACATTAAATTACATCTTTCCTCAAAAATCTGCACGCTGCATCCCCGTTCAGCTCTGACTCACGATGCTGAGGGGTCACCTCAGGTGATGGCAGCCACAGAAAAGTTAAGTCTGAATGTGTGTGGGGTTTATTTTTTCTTTAAAAATAAAATATATAAGCTTTTACAAGATGGTTTTAGGATGGAGAATTCATTTGGGGATGATTTTCAATACAATAAGCATCCCAGCATTCAGCTTTCTATTTATTGTACTAAAAAGAAAACTAAATGACAGATTGTATCTTTTCATTTACTCTCTCCAGCCATTAATTTTGGGGAGCAGAGAGAAATATAGGTCACCTCCATCTACTTCAATGGCTTAAGGACAACTCACTGTAGAAACAGGAGGAATTCTCAAAAAATGTAAGAGCAGTTAAGGAGATGAACCATTAAATGAGAGAGAATTATTCGTATTTTGGAATATACTGTGAATAACTGAGTCTAATCCTCCTGTTGTGAGCTAGGCAAAAATTCCTACTGCTTCCACATAAAACTATTCCCAACTGCACAACACGAGCAGCCTTGAATGTTTACTGTGGGTATTCATTTACATAGTTATGAGAAATAGAATTGACAGATATTTTGCCCTGTGACTGATGTCAGTCACACAGGATAGAACAAAGTCAGAGGTGAGCAGTGAGCTATATTGCTCCAAAAGCCTTGGGAAGCTGAGAAGGCACAGGATGCTTTCTTCAGAGCTATATAAAAAAAAAGCACAAGTTGAAGTGTTGCTGTGCCAGCAAAGATGCTTCAGAGATGGATATTTAACAGATCCAGGCACAGCCCAAAACACTGCCCTGAATTTGTAGGGGTAACAGCTGCCCACTGTGTATCTTCTGCAGCCTCTCAGGCTTGGCAGGCTGGCTACATAGCTCCAATACCAGGCAGCTCTAGGAAAACAAGCCCATGCCATCAACAATGGTCATTAATAGGATCTCTACCCCTTGAAGAGACTTAAAATGAGAATAAACCCAAGTTGCAGCAGACGTTTACAAAGTCTTGCAGCACGATTCATTTAGTTTTCCTCAGTGCTCCAACCCTACCCCCAAAACATCCAGCCCTTGACTGCAGGGGTAAAGCACCAAATACTGCTTATTACACACAGGAAAAATACCTCTGTGGAATTAACTCCTCCACTAGGTAAAACTCATCAAAATATAAAAAAGAATAAGTCAATACCTTTTTTTTTGTTTATTTACAAATTTTCCTTTGCTTGAGGTATAAAACTGAAAACAATCCAGAGAGTGCTTAACACATTGTCTCCACACACAAATAAACAATTCTCTCTGTAAATAATATTTTCTATGGCCTTACTGCTCATTATAAAGAAAGAAAACTACCTGCAAGCTCATGAAAAAGACAAACCCACCAGATTATTACAGTCGATGGAAAATGCAGCCAAATACAGCTTGCAGAAAAAACACAAGACAACCCCACAAAAAGTCTTCTCAGGAGATCCCCCTCCACCTCTTCCTTCCCCAAATAAATAATGATAGTCCAGGATGACCACCTCCTTCAGATCCAGGTTATTGTATGTTATGGAGAAAAGGCTGAGCTGCTCCTTGAAAGTTACACAGTAATTTGAATTTAAGGGCTAGGAGAAATAGGATTATTTGACATATTTGGGCACCCACTTTCTAACTCCATCAAGAGAGTGCTCAACATACAGAATATTTACTCGTGGTCATGTAGGAGCAAGCAAGAATCAATCCAGCCCTGTAATCCACACACAGTGCTGTTCCAGATGCACTTCCATGAAACTCAGGACAGTTCTGAGGCAGACTTAATTAGAGATGCAAATGGTAACTTGGGAATTTTAAGAATACTCTGCATTGCATTGCAAAATCAGCAAGAAAAACAAGTATAAGTGTAGCAGGAAAAGTAGCTCCCAAGGATGTTTCTCAGCCTGGTATATACTTGAGAAAAAAATGGGAGGCAACAAATTTTCATTAATTAGAAGTGTTAAAAGATAAGAAAGTACAAATCACCATTACAATGAATAAAACTTAAAGACTTATTTCACTTCACTGGAACAAGTCGAAAAAGATACCAACAGGCATATTAAAATTTGGGAACTGCTGCTAATAGGGGAGGAAAATAAAAAGGAAAAAAAAAAAGGGAAAAAAGTAGAAATATACAAGTTATTTTTGTTTCTCTGAAGAGCCAAGCAACATTAGACAATGCCCATTAACATTTCACTCTGAGATCACTAAATCCTAATAAATTGTCTAAAAAACACCCCCCAAAGCAAAATACCCAAGAGATTTCTCTGAGTTATTAGGACTCCTTTTCAGAAAGACCTGGAGTACCATGGGACTTCCAAAAACCTGGAAGAAAACCAGGGTTGGTGCAATAAACTGAGTAATTGGGGAGATTAACTTTATGATAGCCTGTCATCTGGATACTGAGCCCATCCAAAATAATGAGAAGTTTGATTTAGGATTTTATTAATACAGATATTAATTAATAAGCATCAAGTAATTAAAGCAATTAATATCAAACCAGCTCATGGAAAGTAAGTTCTGTCAAACTAATTAATTTTTTTGACAGAACTTTAGTTTTTGACTTGTTTTTAGCTGCAAAGAGAAGCACTGATGAGAGATGCTACTTCCACAGAGTTTGTTTCAGTTGGGTGAAAAAACAGAGTGAAATTAAAACATGTTTTTCCTTTCCCTCAACAAGCAGACAGAAAGTTGCTTCTCATGCAGTGGAATAGATCAGAACCCACTTAGAGCATGACTTTAGCAGCTTTCCCTTTGCTTTTGGGGGTTTTCTGGAGACATCACCACCACTTTGAGGCACTATGCAGCAGCTAAGCACAGAAAACTCCATTTACCAAAAAAAACCAACCCACCCTGAAAATAAAAGATGAGACCAATTCCCTTTTGCTACTGCAACCACAGGCAACTGCCACTCTCACTGTCACAACAGCATCTAAAGAGACCTCAAAAGAAAATATTGACTGAATTAAATATTCAACAGCCTATCAACTCATCAAAACAAAGCAGCAGCTCCCATCTTTGTGCATCTTGTGCTGTTTCCACATCTCTTTACCTGAGAAGCTGAGTAATTGCCTGAAAAATAAAGTTTGCTTACAGTTTAGTGACAGGCAAACATCTTGAAGCCTTGTTTTTTTGCAAGACCTTCCTCCCTTCCTTACTTTGTTTGGCAGCATAGACACAACTTCTTCATTTAGCTGCAAACCTTCCCTCTTCTCCTCCATTTAAATAAAGAAAGAAAGAAACCTCAAACCTAACAGCTTGCAAAAGAGCAGGTGGAGACTAAACAAAGCCCCAAAATGGACTTCTGGATTCCAACAAATGGATTTCTGGATTCCAACTAACTTGTGATTTTCAAGTGGCAGGAGCGTAACTTTGAAGCAAGATTAAACACTCAAAATCAAAACTGACAGCAAAGAAGCCAAGACAAACTGATAAAAAAAAAGCCCCAGAGTGAGGCAGTGATTGCACTGCAAAAAAAACTTGAAGAACCTGTCTACAAAATTACTGCACAGGGGTTAAAACAGTGTAAATGAGACCCCTCTGCAACCGCCGGAATATTTTGGGTTTCCAACTCTGTGTTTCTTACCTGGTGGGTAAGTATATGTCTGTCCTCGTGCATTTTTTTGAGTTCCCAAAGTGTGAATAAATACCAACAGAAATAGTAGCAAATTATACATTGTCAGAGTGTCTAAGCAGCAGAACAGAACCCCTGCTAAAATACAACCTCCTCGGGCTTTTGTTTTATTCTGTTTCCTCATGACGCAGATTTTGCAAGTTAAAGATCTCTGGAAATCACAGATTTGGTCTTAATACATGCAGAAGATGTGTTCTAGATAGACCAGGAATAAAGCCTACCTCATATTTCCAGCAATAAAAATGTATCTTGGATAAAGAGTTCTAAGTCCTCTTCAGTCATCTTGAGAACCACTGCCAGAGGTAAAAGGTAATCAGCTTAATTGGGGGTTTTTTTCCTGCACAGCAAACAGTGCACAGTGAAACCTACTCAATTTTTTTCACAGTTATTTCAAGGTGGAAGTGAAACTAAATTAGAATGCCAAAAATGATTACAATTTCACAAACTTTCACCCAAACACACAGATGCTAAAGAAACTTTCTGACAAAACCCTTCTCTGATATCCTCAGAGTGTAACTAAAGCACTGAGGGCTCCTGTGGGAAGTTCCACACACTGGACACAAAGAAGGGATTGCAGATCTACTCTGATTTCAAACTATATCAGTTGCTCTATCAAATAAGAACTTACCAACTCCTGCAGACCTTATATAAAAAGAAAACAAAACCCCAAGCACCTTTCTGTTCCTTGAAGTCTCAAAGTAAGAGTTAGAAAGAAGAGTGCTGCAGTCAGCCTGAGGGATGCTCTAATCCTGAACCAAATTAGTAGAATTTGGAGAAGTTCAAGTGATGGCTAAGTTATCAATGATAACTTATAATAAAGATGTCAAAAAGCTATCAAAAGATGCAAGTAGAAACCTGCAAAGTGAACTGCATGGCAACAGCAGATGGATCTGCAAGGACATCCATGTAAAAGCAGTCCCCAAAACCAGCATGAAAACAGAAGGGGCGTCCAGCTCTAGCTGCTTGGGATGGACAAATCTATTAGAAAGTGTAGCAGTTTGGAAAAATAAAGTAAATTACAACTCAAGTATGACCCACATTCATTGTATTCAGTCCTTACAATGTCCTCTGTCAACATCCTTTAGCCACAGGTTGGCTGCAAATTAGTCCCTGCAAATCAGGACATGGCAAAAGGGGCACATTCTGATAGCAAAATATCATTTTTACTAACAAAAAATGGACAGACGTTTTATTCACACTGAGAAGGGAGACAAGACAACACAAAGTCAAGCAACTGCAGCAACAGAATCCCTTCTTCTGACTAGGTAACAGCTTCTAACTTGGAACAGCCCTTAAAAAGCAGAAAGACCTCAACAATTCAACAGCACCCAAAGCCACGTGTCTCCACATCCCTCCCTTCATCAGCATAACCCTGCTGCTCACATTGCCACAGGCCATTTCTTGACCTGGGCCCTTCTGATGAGCTGTTTCTGTGATGGAGATGAAGACAGTATCCATGCAATAAAAACAGCCATGCTTTAAAGGTGTTTTCATACTATTTGCACTGCCTCTGCCATGTATCACCACATAATTCTCCAGATTCACTTGGGACAGGGTTTAGCTCCCAAATGACTGTCATAAAAACCAAAGTGTTGGTGTTTCACCTTTTTTCTTTGCCTCACGTTTTGTCTAGGCAATTAGTTTTGAATGAGAAGAAGCCAAGAAATTAATGGTGACCTCATGAAAACAACTTCTTACTAGATTCTAAAGGATCTCTTCCATAACCCCCTGGGCCTCTTAAAATCCCTTTATCTGTGACTTCCCTTTATGGGCAAAGTGAAGCTGCCAAACAGACTGGGATGTGCAAAGGCAAGAACCAAATGAATTGAAGAATATGGGCACCAATAACTGAAGCAGAATAAATCCAGGAGTCCCAAGTCCAAAGAGCAAAGCACAGCCCAGCATGCCAGGCACAGGGTGCTGCTTCCCAGGACTCTTTCCTGGCCAAGAGGCTGCAGAACAAGTTCACTGTTTCGGTGGCAAGCTGTCAGACCAAGCAGGAGTCACGTGGATACTGAGTATTTTTGTTTATTATTTATAGAAGGTCACTCCAAGAAGGTCACTTAAATCACTTATGAAGTTGGTCGTGTTTATTCTAGAGCTAATAAATGCTGGTCTGAATACAAAGTGCCTTTAGCATGGTATGATGAAGAATATTTCTCACAAACTATGCCTGGAGCAAATTGTATTTTATAGCTTTCTAGCCAACCAAAGCCAGTATAAAATACCAATGCTTTCAGAGATGTCACAACAAAACAGCCTTCAAAGAAAAGAAATGCAATTACATAATATTTTCCTCTTTTCTTATTAGTACTTTTAATCCTCCTCTTTGTTTTGGCTTTGATGAAGACTGCTGATAGCCTGTCAAGCACGAAAACTAATGAGGTTTCAACTAAAAATTTCAATTTCTGGTTTTTTTTAACACTCTTGGTGATGTGAAGCAAAGGCAGAAGTTCTCCAGCTTCACCTGGCATTGGATGCTTCAAAATTTATCAATCAGGGACAGAATTAACCACCCTCAGGAGAAACAGAAGGTCTTTCAGAGATTTCATCCACCTCATGCCAAGGGGACTGCAGTGCAGGGAAGCTGGAGGAGGAAGTAAAAAGGGCAATGCCACTTGCCTGCAACCCCTGCAAACGTTTTCTGACACTGAGGTGGCTGCTCAGCACCTCCCAAACCAAGGTGTAGGTGGATGGCTTTCCACAGGGATGCTCACTGGTCCCCACTGACCCTCAGCCCCTTCACAGCACCCCCAGGTCCTCCCACAGCCCTTCACCAGCCCCCCCTGAAGAGCTACAGCCACAAAGCCCTGGGGCTCTGCCTCTGACACTGTAACATCCACTTAAAGCAATGACCCACATCCAAATTACAAACACCAGCAACCTAAAAGCACTTTAGTACTGCCAGTGAAGTTTCACTCCCTTTCCCTGTAGCTGCTTTTCCAGCTGTTCCTGCACTTGTGTTGAAAACACCACATATAAACCAGAAAGCAACCCAGAAGCTCCCAATGAGACATCCTGAACCCTTCAGAGATATTTCTTCACGCACAAACATGAAAGGCTCCTCTATTTCCCCCAAGAAAATGATAAAGGAAGCTTTTCATCCAGAGAGATGCACACAGAAGAAAATTGGCCTCCTCCCAGCCAGCTTCCCAGCACGGAGCAGACCACGTCCTGCTCTCCCACCCCTCCAACAGACAGACCCCATCCGTGGAAGCACAGCTCAACATCACAATCATACTGACATCTGAGGGCCATTTCCAACAGCCCCCAAAATAGACGTGGCAATCCAATGTGGTTTAGGCAAAGCTTTCATTTGGTTTGCAGCTTTATGGACTTCTCTGCTAGAAATAATTTTGGTGGGACGGAAGCTCCCAGCCCAGAAGGATTCTCTGCAGAGAGGAAATCATCCAGTGCAAAACTTTAGGCCAAGTTTTCAAAGGCTTATAGATGTCTACAGATGCAAAGCTTGGGATTTTAATACCATTCCCTCTTCTGCAAGCTGGGAAAAGACAGAAAATAAAACAACACACACAAAAACCTCCTGTATGATAACAATTTACTGGGAATCAACTGCTGAACACAGTAGCTGCACATGCACCCTCTTTAACTCGAGTGACCCTGCTTTTGCCAGGGGCTAATAATGCACATGCAATTACCATAAATAGCTGATGAAGAGGAACTTGTTTGTGCAGCTGAAACGAGGGGTGTTTCTGGAAATTCAGAGGTCCATCCTCAAGCACCTTTGTTCCATCCTCAATCCTGCCCACAGCCCCAGCTTGTTTTTTCCCCACTCCTGGGCAGAGGCAATAAGATCCTATGACCCATATTGGTTCCACGTGCTCCATCTCTTAGAGAAAAGCCCAAAAGCACCACCAAGAGCCCTTGCTCTCATGCCACCACACAAGCCAAGCAGCCCAAAACTCCACTTATCCCAGAAAAGCTGTCCAAGCAAGGGAAATTCTTCCCCATGAGAGTGGTGAGACCCTGGAATGGGTTGCCCAGGGAGGGGGTTGAGGCCCCATCCCTGGGGGTCTTTAAGGCCAGGCTGGAGGAGGCTCTGGGCAGCCTGATCTAGTGGGAGGTGTCCCTGCTCATGGCAGAGGGGTTGGAACTGGGGGATCCTTGTGGTCCCTTCCAGCCCTGACAGATTCTGATCTGTTTTAGCAGAGGACTTTAGAGCCCTAATGGCTCAAGGGTTGGACTTGATGATCTTGGAGGTCCCTTCCAACCTAAAGGATTCTATGATTCTATGATCTACTTCTGGAAACAGAGGCTGAAGCAACAAGACACTACCAGCTCTAGATGCCAGCCATCCCCAAAGCCCTCCCCTGCCTCCACACGGGGTTTTTTTTCCACCACCCATTCTAAAAATACTGCAGTGAGAGAAGAAACTTCTGCTGTTTTAAAAACTGACCTCCAGCCAGGAGGCCAGGACCAGACACTCACCCAGACACAAGGCACGTGCAACAACAGCAGCTCTAGCCAGCTTGCCTTTAGAAGCACTCACAGGGATTTTAAACTCCCAAAGAGGCACCAGGTACATTTAAGGCCATTATAATAAACTACATCAAGAGCCAAACGTTACCCAGCTCAACACCATCTCCAAGAAGGCTCAGCAGTAACCACACTGGCACATCAGCCTTTGCAAAGAGGGACCTGCAGAAGGCACTTGGAGGAGCTGACTCACCCACTCCACTGTCTCCTATGAGCTGGCCACAATTTGGAGGATGGAACACAAATTGTAGGCAAACAAACACCACCATTCTTCAGACAACAACAAAAAAAGCCCATTAATTAACTCCCCAACGTTGAAGGATTCTACGATTCTATGATTCTATGATTCTATGAAGTCTTTTTGCACTAGCAGCAGAGCAAGTTTACTGGCATTTCATACTCCTGAAATCATTAACACATAACATTCCAAACTGTGAGTATTATTAAGTGCAGCAACGAGCCAAAAAACTGCAGATGCCAACCGTTTGTTCATTTTTTTTTGGCTTAGAAAGGACCTTTCAGATCCTCTACAGCATAATATAAATCATATTTACAAACTGAAAGACAGGACTAGTCTCCTATGTCAAGCTCCAGTGATTTACAGACACTTAGATAGTCTCACTTTTCAAAGTATGGCATCAGGTGCCTCAGCTCTGAATTAGAAACACAAAAAGAGGCAGGAAACATCCCAAAGAGATGATTTCTATTTGCTTCTGTGTTAAGTGCTGGACATACAAGCAGATATTCTCATCCATTTCCACGTTAGCAGTTTTTTCTGGGTTTTCAATCTCCCTTCTTTCCATGTTAAGGCACAGAAAAATAATGACCAGATCCAAGTTAGAGCTGCCTGAGCAGCAGAAGTGCTCCTGATGCTGAACAGATGACACAGGCAGACTGAGCAATGTGCAGAGAGGCATTTCCATGTGGGTTTTTTTTTTTGGTTCACATCTTTCTATGAGGAGGCATGCAAGGAGCACATGAATCAAAAAACCCAAGACAGACTCAAACAGCATCTCCAAACTTGAGAGATGCTTCCTGAAAGAAGGAAAGAGAAGCAAAGGTTGTTTTGTAGACCTGCAAGGATTGAAGCAATGAGTTCTACTGCAATGAAGCAACAGAGGCTTCAGCAAAAACTGAGTTGAGAGGGAAGCTGCAGTCCCTGGAGGTGTTGCCCCTGCTCCCCAGGCAGCTCACTTTGCAGCCATCTACTCCAAAGGTAGAGCAGATCCCCATGAGTTCACAAAGGAGCCCAAGCAATGAAATGCAGAACAAAAAAGAGAAGCCCAGTTGATGAGGAGAGATCACTTTTTTGGCACCAAGGGGTGTCTTTAGCCAAAAGGCAAGAGTATCCTCACTCCTTTTGATGGAGGAGGGCAGCAGCCTGCTGGTGCAAAGGAGTGACAAGAAAACAAGAGGCAGAACCACAGAGATGAGCAAGGAGAGGGGTCACCTTTACAGGAGAGGGAGTGACAGAGGTTTATCCTGCTTTTTTTCATGGAGAGCCACACCAACACTTGCAGGATGTCTTTAGAGTGAAGTGAGAGCTGGAATGACCCTGCAGGACTCCTGCCAGAGGGTGCAGCAGCCAGGACATGGCCCCCAACATCCTGAGATGCTTGTGTGTTAGGTGCCAGCCTGGTAATCCCATGTCCTTGTGTATTTGCTCCTTGTCACCCACAGCCACCAAACTGAGCGAGCAGAGGGATGCACCCATGTGCTACAAACCATATCACCCTTCTGATTCCTTAAGGCAGCAGAAATCAGATGAGGTATCAAGTCCATGCTGGTCTGGCACTCCATTAAAGGCAGGATAAACCTCTGTCACTCCTAGTATGCAACCCACATGATGGGGTACAGGGCTGCCCAGCACCATCAGTGCTCCCCACTGCTGGGAAGTAACGTGGAGAACTGACCACACTGAGCTCCAGATGCTCTGTTTTAATCCAGATGGGTTTAAAACAGACTAGGATAAATAGCAAGATAAAAAAATATAACCTCTCTCATTATAGACAAGATGTAATTTCCATAGTTGGGCTGGTCCAAGAAACCTGAAGTGACTGGGGAAGGTTTTAAATGGACAGATAAAAGTATCTTCATCATATGAAGAGCAAGCTTGGTGCAAATAACAGAGTATTCTTATCTCTTCTCAGTTTAAGTTTTCAGCAGGTTAACAGACACCTCTAAACCAAAACCACAGGTTAAAAACTTTGTCAGGGGAGAGTCTGGAACCCAAGTTTTTTTGTCAGGCTACCAGAATACACCAACTTTCAACTATTATTTGTAATACAGTGAGCCTGAGGCCCCCAGTGAACCCACTGCTCTACAATGTCACATTCCATCTTGTCTTTCCATCTAGGAGCCTCTAAAAAAATAAAATCATTTCCCCCACACTCTCTATCTCAAGCTTCCAACCAAAACACAATGTTCACGTAAGAGAGAGCAGAGAATTACAAGCCAGCTTGGCATGGCTGCACACCAAGAGCAACCCTCACACCAGGATCCAGTGCTGCAGTCCCAGGGGTCATTTCTCCCCCACCTCTTGTTTAGCTTCCCAGAAGCATTCCTGGAGTCGATCAATGCAGCAAACCACTGACTTTTAACTGCTCAAAAACCAACTGGCAACGTAGCTCTGAAGTTTCATTCAGGAGGTTGCAAGCTCCCAAGTGGCACATGCTGTCCACCCACAAGAGATGCCAGCACGGCTGCAGCCTCAGCTCAAAGTGAAGCAGTCACTTCCAAGCCCCCCCAAATCTACATTTTAGCAGGGAATTGCCTGAACAAGATGCACCCTCCATCATGGTGCATTCACTGAGAGCTCTGTAGATATCTGCCACAGCTCTGAAAGACTCAGTACACCCCCAAAAAAACATTTCCAAGTCTTCCTACAGAGAAGAGATTACCAGCCTGGCCTCCACAGCACCACTCCTGCTCCCAATCCCACTGCCTGTGTAGGGAGGAGGCTGCAGGTGACTTCCCTTCCTCCTCAACGGTGGTCTGCATCTCAGCTGCCAAAAACCAGCCTCACTCACCCCCTTGCAGCCTCCTGCCTCCCAAGTGGAGCAGCTCACCCAGCAGAGCCAGCCCACCCCTCCAGAGGGCACACAACACCCTTACAACTGCTGGGCATGGAGAAAATTCTCTGCAGCACCACCAGGCAAAAGGAAAACGTTGTTTTAAAACTCACACCAGCTGTAAGAGGTGTAAGATACCTGTGAATTTGGTCCAGGGGGAAAAAAAAAACACCCCACAGTGATTTGAAGGAGAATGCAAGAAATACTTAATTAGAGAGAAGTGATTTCATTACTTGCACTGTTTTCTGTGTGGATAAAAAAGTCAGTAACCTGGTAAAAGACTAAACCAGGTTTAAATTCAATTAGGAGTATGTTTTTACCACCCTGAAAATTAGATCAGTGCATTTTTCAACCAACAGTAATCTGCTATTTCAACACTCTTAGTTTTTCCCTCTAGCCAATAAATACAAGGCAGTAATGGTCCAAGATTTGAAATACAATTTTTCCTAATAAACCCATCTAGAGATTAAAAACATGCTCCCATGACAGAATCTAAATGACAGCTTATTTAAAATTAATTAATGGAGATAATGCATTTAAGTTAGCAGATATCTCAAAAACATTATAGTGAATATAAAGATCTGTAAGAATTAAAAACAAAGAATCTAAATGACAGCTTATTTAAAATTAATTAATGGAGATAATGCATTTAAGTTAGCAGATATCATTAATAGTGAATATAAAGATCTGTAAGAACTAAAAACAATGGCTTCAGTTTTATCTTTTAAACAAAATTTAGAAAACTTATTTTGAAATTTTTCCAACTTACTCTGCATTTAAAATTAACTCAGATAAACAGAGCTGGGTTTATTTAATGAATTCATTAGCAGCCTGCTCCATCCCTAAGACCACTCATGGTTTTGTCATTTCCTTCCTCCACTCACACTATTTATGTCTTTTAACTCTGTCCTGTAACCTAAAACCTTCAGGACTGAGGTTGTGTCCTCCCAGCCTGAAACAATGTAATGGCCATAATTATGTCACTTTGACACAGTTAATGTTTGAATCCCATTTATATTTAGCATCTTGGGTGGTTTGTTTTTTTCCAAAAGCTCTTCTTGGCCCCTCTCCACCCTTGTGTCCATCATCCCATTTCTGCTCACTCATGCATTCCTTCCATCCCATCCCCATGACCAGGCAGCTGGGGTTGCCCTTCAGTCCACGCTGCCTCATCTCTCTGGAATTCCCTTTCTCCAGCCTGATTCCTCTTCTTGGTTCTCCCCTTTAGGTGTCTCCACACACATTTTTTTACAGCCACCACTAAATCCCATGGACCTTTTCTACCTCTGCGATGGTGCTTTTTATCCTGCCCTCACTGAAATCATCACAGACAACACAAACACTTGGGCTTCTTCCACTTCTGTATTTAATTTCTATCTCCTTTTATTCCACTCATAATATATTTCATTTTCTTTTTGCCTCCCAGGCATCCAATGCACATCTCTGCTGATTTAGTTACGTTCTACCTGCACCCACATTTTGCCAGGATACCTAAACGTGTGCCTGCAACTTGCAGGGATTTCTATGACACCAAATAGAGTAATTTCAACCCTTTAACACTGACTCACACACTGACACTATCACACTACTGAGACAGGACACTAATATCTGTAACAACATCACCGTGTTGCTCCAGCCTCCCCCTCATTCTTCTGCAGCTCAGCTGAAATCAGGCAGATACTGAACATTGCCAAGGTTCTCCTTGGTACCTAACAGCTTTCTGCTTTTATAGACAATATAAAGGATTTGTAGAAATCATCCTCATACTGTTTTTC